>NC_053407.1:21111714-21411714 GCF_016859285.1 Xiphias gladius | reverse complement strand
GACAGGGAAGAGGAGACTCACTTCTGTTAAGGTCACCGTACAGCAAATAGAGAGCAGGGCTGCAGACACAGAGAGAGCCTACGGTGGACGGAGAAACTGAGAGGGACAGAGACACAGAGAGGGAGACAGATGGACAGATAGAGAGAGAGAGACGGATGAGCTGCAGCATCCACCATGATGCCTCTGCCGTCGAATGTTGAGCTTCACACCATCAGAGGACAGAAGTGGGACTGAATCATTTTAACACCCCAAAAATTACGCCCACTTATTTCAGCATTATTGCTTGATTTTTCTTTGACTGATCTGTGACTGGATGGGTTTGTTTGTCGGCTCTTTTAGGGTTACTGTCCTTGACAGCTGCATGTATTTAAGATCACCTAAGACATATTCGTTATGAGGTTTTATCTGGCACGCTTTCAAAATCACACTCCTAGAAACAAGATGTTTTAGAGTATGTTTTAAAAGCATATAATTTAAGTAATTGGATGGCAAAAACTAAACTTGACCTTTTGAAATACGCCCTCCCACCGGTGGGACGCTTTGGCCTTGGTAGCTTTACTTCAGGTGTGTTTTTGTCTGTATCAGACTCAGTCTTCACATCGCCTTGGCAAATTATACCTTGTCTGAAATCTCTAAGTCTCCTGATCCTACCTATGCAAAGAATTTTACGATCCACGTATCACTGCAGCAGCTGTTGACACAATTAGTTCAGACTTGTGGCTCCAAAGTGTTTTCTACACAAAAGTACATCTACAGGCCTTATATTCCCGTTTTAAGCCAAATAAAATATGCGGGGCAAAAAAAAAACGACATTCCTACCTTGTTTGTGGCTCTGCAACTTTGGTTCAGTATCTCTTCTACTCATTCTGACTAGTTTGGCTGTAAAATTTAAAGAGTTACAAAGAGTAATCGAAAGGGTGAAGAACGGTAACCACGAACATTTGGGTGTCTGGTAACAGGTCAGCTGAGTATCTCAAATATACTCTGAGGAGATAACTTTCACAGTTTAGTTTTAGTCGATTAGTAGAGCAACAGAAAATTATTTGGCAATTATTTTGATAAACTAATTTGAATTAATCTTTCAAGCAAAAATACAAAACATTCCCTTGTTCCAGCTTTTGTGAGGATTAATAGCTCTACTTTGTCTTATATGAGACTAAACTGGATATATTCACCTTGTCACCTTGCTCTTTAGGAAATGATGATTGGCAGATTTCAGTTTTCTGACATTTTATTGATCGATTAATTGAGAAAATAATCAGCACATTAACCTATAATTAAAATAACTGTTAGTTGCAGCTCAGATAACTTTATTGTTCTGCACTCATGGTTTTACGCGAGAGGGAAAAAAGGAAGTGAAGGGAGCTCTTCAGGCCTCTGAGGTGCGTAACAATGCACAGGGAATGACAGAGGTATGCGGGGCCTCTCCTGGGACGGAGGATTAGTGTGGAACCATTACCTTAGCCTCGTGAATCACTGCTAATGGCTTCAGCGAGAGGGTAGTACAGAGGTAGGACACATTTAGATTGAGACTCCGAGTTCTGTAACACCGCAGCATATTTCTCCTGTTAGTGCGGTAGAGAAAGGGCTCTGACAACTTTGTGTACAAGATGGTTTAAGTCCCCGATCCCAAGCCAAAATGAGCATACACCAGCAGATCCTTAAAAATTTATTGAAGTTAATGTAAGATGAAATCATAAGTGATATAAGAAAAGAAAAAAAAAAAACAAATAACCCTTGCATAGATCACAGACCATGCCTTTGTCATCATCTGACAAACTGAACACATTGTAGCATAATCCTCAGTAAAACACAACATGACAACGACGGCTCGATTAGATAACACAATCAGAGTTTGGTTTGCTTGTGGATGAAAAGAAGAGCAAAAGAGTTCAACAGTCCTTTTGCGATTTGCTTCAGAACTTTCCTACCAGCAATTAAATGTGCGTTCTTGACAGAAAAGACAAAGTCCTAGCCATCACACTTCAAACGCAAACCAGATCTTCTCATTGATAGTCACCTTTGGCGAGTCGGGTACACAGAAATCCCAACATTTGATCCTGTTCAGCGCCTCCTCAGCAGGCAGAAAGCAGTCCAATATCAAGACCTTTAGCAAACAAGAATGCCTTAAAACCAATGTCGTACAGAGGAGGGTGTGTGGCACAGGCCCTGTTTAGACATGATAGGCATGTTTCCCACAGCACAGTATCACTACAGTCTAGACTGAGATAAGAATGGGCAAAATGTCACTTGAAGGAGCGTTTCAGTCCTAGAATAGAGATAAAGTTTGAGAAACTAGCCCTTAATGTCCTTGCTCACATTCAGAGCCATAGCAAGCACAACCTGAACATCACACACAGACGCTGAGTACGGCGTGGATACCCAGCGTCTCCTCACGATGAGGTCAGCGCTAAGGTGCCTTTAAGAAATCCAGCAGAAGGACACGTTTCACAACAACTTCTGAACAGGGCCTTTTAAACGAAGCCTTGGTGCAGATGAAAGCAAGGGTTTCTTTTTTAAAACGATGCAACTGTATTATAGTTGATCCACAGATTGAAAGGCAAAGCTCATGCAGTCTTCCATCGACCATGCAGTTTTTTGCGATCAGTAGGTTTCTGTAGAGATACATTATAGCAGTTGGTTCAGCAGTGGAGATTGGGAAAAAATGTGAACATGGTGTTTGAATGAATCCTCCCTTTTTTTTCTCTTGAAACCAAAAGACAAACCATATGTTTTTTTTTTTTTTAATGATAGTACACTTCTTGTCCATATCATTTAGTTTATAGCAATTAATCATAATACAGTAGTTTCATTATCATGGCTTGCCAGAGGAACATATTGTCTTTGATATTCCAGTATATGGCATGTTCTTCCAAAATCAGTCATGTTACAGTGCCACCAAAAAAATAAATAAATAAATAAAAACACACATTAAAATAGTTTTTCATACGTAATTGCAGTATATAGTGGTTACTTTTCTCTGTCTTATTGTAGCTAAATTGCATTTTGTTCTCATGACATTTCATGTTTTTTCTTAGGTGAATTAAATTAATGCCGTCATTTTTTTTTTTTTTTTAGATCTTCTCAGTTATGTTTTTTGTCAGGCATAACATCTGACAGTAAGCGAAACAAATTAATATGTAAAAACAATAATCAAACTTCTCTGACTTTCACTCACATAGCTGATCAGTACAGCGAACTGATGATCGATCCCCTCTAAGTGCATCATGGGCTGTTCCTTCGGGACTGTGTTATAAGGTTCAGCCTTTGTTCCTGACTGCAAAACAACTCAAGTCCGACCTGGGTGGTTAATGGGGACTGCCACTATTACAAAGCCTACATATGGACTTTTTACGGGTTTTCTCTCAACAAAATGTCGACCTCTACATTTGACCCCACTGACCTTACAAAATCACAGAACAGAGGGTAAGAGGTTAGTACACAAACAGCCCTGTTGTGAGTATCTGTCAAGTGATCGCAGTTTCTCTGACATTCAAAACAGATTTGTTTTTCTTTGTTTTGTTTAGTTTTTTACAAAAAAGCATCTAAGAAACAGGATATCTGTTATTCTATTGCTGTTAGGAATGCATGTTTATGTTGGATAACTGAATGCATAGCACCATCCATACATGCCCTCACAGCCAGAGTAGCAACAGCACTGCTAATGAGAGGAGTATCATTTGTATTTTCTTCACCTCACGTTGAACCGTTGGCTGCAGAACATGTTACACACATCGCTACTTTCAAACATCAGTCATTCGAGAAACTCGTGACCAAAGCCAACAATTTCCTGATAGCTGCATTTATGAGATGACTATAATTTCCTTTTATCATCCGATATATGGTATTAAATATATGATATTGGGTATTATTGGCATCTTTCTGTACGAGAAACCCTACACAAGTTGAGGATCCCTGACACAAATGTGTGTCTTTTTTTGCTCTCATGATAAGTTACTGATATCTAGCAAGGCTCTTGAATATTCACCTTGCCTGAGGCAGACACTCTTCAGCAGTACAGTACAAAGATCAGTTCCAAATAAAATAACAAACAGTGCCCTAAACTGACCAACCAGCCACCAAAAACAAAACAGTTAGGAACAAGAATCATAGAAGGGAAAAAGTCTCGTCCAAAACGATTAATGAAGGCTTCAGCTTCAGATAACATGTGATGGTAACAAGACAACAACGGTAGTCCTGTACTAGCACCACAAAGTATAGCCATTGCACCAACAGAAACAACTATGACATTCAAGTAGCACTGCAGTGGAGCTTTTTTTCACAGGACCTTGTCAAGAGAGGGCTAAATTTAAAAAAACAAAACAAACAAAAAAGAGCATACAGTACAAAATCTTACTATCATTTGAATGAATTCATCAGAAATACTGAGTGTGGATGGATGTACAATAGCTGGAGATTTTCAAGTAGTCATTACAATTCGTCCCAGTCTACCAGCAGTTAGCCTGTCTGGGACAATGAGCTGAGAAACAATGCACTACGTATGAGCAAGCATAGTGAAAAAGTAAAATATCTAACAAGCAAAAATGGTTCAAGCAACAGAACAAAATGATTGTGCAAAAAGACGGGCTGCACTTTGGTGTGCATGGTAATGCCCAAGGACTGCTCGGCTCTCTCCTACACACGGGTTGAAACACATTAAGGTGTGCTTCTGTGACACAACAGTAACTTTAGATACCATTTTTTCAAAGAAACTAACATATAAAACAGTCAACCACCTCCTGTTAGGAGAGTCAAGCAATCTCTATAAACTCTCTATACATGGATGTTCTGATTGTGCGTAGCTTTAGGTGAACAAAAGGAGCAGGATTCTTGTACACTATTTGTCCTAAGTGCTTGTGTAAAGACTATGCTTTGGGACTCTCACATTCAATATTGCATGACTGCAGTTTACACTTAAGGTTCCATTTTGCATTATGGTATAGGAAGCCCTGCATTGAAGCTTGCAGCTCTGCAGCAAGTTTGCAATGACCTCACTGAGGTAGAGACCCTGAAAGGATGCGTGGTGCACCAACAAAAACAACAGACATAAATAAAATATGTTGAAAACCGATGGATATTCCCTTTTGAATTGGATTGGTAAACATGCAGAGTACAATACATTGCTGCTTAAGGGCATAATTAAGTGCATGAAAACTGGGTTGTGCATGACAGCCATGGATCATCTTTTTTTTTTTTTTTTTCTTCTTTTTTTGACCACGATCATCTGATATTTCGACCGGGCTTATCTGGCATCACTAACATCATCATGATCATAATCAACAGTGAGTCAACACTAAAACAGAAGGTAAACCAGCTCTGCTCAACCTCCCAATTACCATTGTACACAGAGGCACTTTCACTGGTCCTGTCGGTGAAAGGGATTAAAGGCACTAGCAACTAATGTCAGAATAATTCTCTGTGATATGAAGTGAAATTTGGTAATGATCTTTTTCAGTGGATTCCGAGACAAAATGTACTAAAATTGGACATGGAGATGGAAGCATGACTAATAAAATGTTAACTTTTCTTGTTCAAAGAAGGTCCATGCACTGCACTATTGACGTAATACTGTAATTGGTGCTTACTATGATTATATGCATTTTTGATAATATTTATTCAGTATCATTGTCTTTTTAAATTAGAAACTCTGCATCCTCAAGGTGGGTTTTGATATATTTGATCGCAATTCGGAAACATCCAGAATTTGATTTCCTTAGTTTCCTTGACAATAGGGCACTGCAAAGTGCCTGAATTGCAACAAGCTGTATACTCATGTCATGCATTAAATATACGAGGATACAAAAGTACCTTAGTCAATAGACCATGATGCAGGTTACTTTTTTCATGCTATGATCTCATTTATGTACTGTTCCCTTAAGATTTAACATTCAATTTCTATACTTCTAAATGGTTAGCATTTCAAATTAAAAACTCATCCAGTGCACTCAGTATGAAAACCGATGAGAAGGGGGGGATGGAGGCAGATATCCAAAAGAACATCCTTTCCATTATGTGAGATATGCCTCATGCATGCCAATATCAAAATGGAAAGTCTCTAATCATGCTCGTGTGAAGCTCACTTTATCATTGTGCTGTGTTGCATCTAAAGGGCATGGCATTGAATCACTTGGTGATATCACAATTACAGCATCTGCTGGAAAACAGCAGCATTGCGGATGTCCGTGAAGCGAGTAGATCACCATCTGTTTACATCCAAACGAGAGATCAGTCTTCCTCCTATAAGGTGCTTTGCTGAATAGTAGATCCTTTGTAGGGAGTGAGGAGAGAGGAGGGGGGCGTCACCTAACTTCTTGGTGCTTACCACTCGGCTGCAGATGCTTGTATGTCTCTGCAGACTTTTCTGGTGCATTGTGCAACTTGCTGAAATGTTATCTGTACTCCATGCATAAGATTTTAATTATCACGCCGTCGTCTGATAAGACAGTGTGTGCTCTGCATCCTCCAGGGAGCCATGTATATGAGTAGTAATCAATGTTTTCTTTTTGATATACCTATATATTTGTAGGATCAGAAGAATTAATTATTCTATCTACCTGTCGTATACTCTACCAGCTTTTGTTTTTTCCTTTCTATATAGCTGAGCATAGCTGTAGGCCTAATGCCATAGAGCGCTTTGGGGAGGTAAATGAAGCATTCCTAACTGATGGTCTACTCCACATATGACAGTCCCACAGAGATCCCAAAGTTCCTAACTAGTGTCTAAACATCTGTAAGCAGCTTGCTTTTATTTACACAGTTTTGGTTGGCTATAGTGCAATTGCCAGTTCTGAGGTTTGCCTCCCTAAAGTTGTCGATGCTATTGTTTATGTCTCCATCAATCTCCATGTACTCTGACTTGCTGACGGTGGATGAGCTACGGCGGCTTGAGTTGGTTTCAGAGGGGATGTTGGGATTGCTGACATTGAGCAGCTG
Organism: Xiphias gladius; assembly: GCF_016859285.1. Lineage (NCBI taxonomy): Eukaryota > Metazoa > Chordata > Actinopteri > Istiophoriformes > Xiphiidae > Xiphias > Xiphias gladius. The sequence continues at coordinate 21,404,781 of NC_053407.1, read as the reverse complement.
GGCCTGCTCTTCTCCCTCGGTCTCCCTGTGGTAAAAGTAGTTGAAGTTGGACACAATGACAGGCACTGGGAGCGCAATTGTCAACACTCCGGCGATGGCGCACAGAGATCCTACAATCTTGCCTCCTATAGTGACTGGGACCATGTCCCCATAGCCCACAGTTGTCATTGACACAACAGCCCACCAAAATGCATCCGGGATGCTGCCAAAGTAGGATCCTTGCTCCTCTGCCTCGGCAAAGTAGACAGCACTGGAGAACAAGATGACTCCAATGAACAGAAAGAAGATCAGCAGTCCCAGCTCTCGCATGCTGGCCTTGAGGGTCTGCCCCAAAATCTGAAGTCCTTTGGAGTGTCGTGACAGCTTGAAGATCCTAAACACCCTGACCAGGCGGATCACCCTGAGTATGGCCAGAGATGTTGCCTGCTCCCCCACCCCCTCGTTGTCTGGGTCTTCAGCCAGCTCGGTGCCAAGTGTAATGAAGTACGGGATGATAGCCACTATGTCGATCATGTTCATCATGTTCTTGAAGAATGCCGGTTTACTTGGGCACGCCAGAAAGCGTACTATCAACTCAAAGGAGAACCAGATTATACAGAGTGTCTCAATGACGAAGAAGGGGTCAGTGAGGATATTTGGCTTGTAATAAATAGTAGAGTTCCCCACTATTCGACTTGTTGGGTCCTCTTTCAGCTGTGGTAAAGTCTCTAAACAAAATATGACTATTGAAATCAGGATCACCATCACAGACACTATGGCAATCCCTCTGGCGGTGCCTGAGCTTTCTGGGTGCTCGAAGAGGAGCCAAATCTGACGCTGGAACTCCCTCTCAGGTAAAGGGCGCTCTTCCTCCCTGATGAAACCCTCATCCTCACGAAACTTCTCCATCGCCTCCACTCCCAGCTCGTAAAATTTGATTTCTTCCGAGAACATATCCAAAGGGACATTCACTGGTCTTCTCAGCCGACCACCAGACTGGTAGTAATAGAGGATGGCATCAAAGCTGGGGCGGTTTCTGTCAAAGAAGTACTCGTTTCTCAGAGGGTCAAAGTACCGCATCCGCTTTTTGGGGTTGCCCAGCAACGTCTCTGGAAACTGGGAGAGAGTTTTCAACTGCGTCTCAAACCGGAGACCGGCTATGTTGATGACCACCCTCTCGCAGCATTCATGGTCATTGTGGTCTGGAGGGTAGGTGTCCTGAGGGTGGCCAGGAACAGCCGAGGTCTCGTCCATGTTATCTCCTGCTACTACGGTCATTTTGGGGGAAGGAGGAAGAGGTAAAAGAGGAGGAGGACTTGTGTTGGGACGTCGATTAGACTGAATGAGCAGGCATTCAGGTTTGGGGGGGAAATTTTCAACTCCTCAGCTTCCCACACCCCTTAAATTGTTGGAGACCTCCCCAGATACGAGGGGGCTGGTTGGCTGCTTTGCCTCAGTGCGGCTCCACTGCAGTTCTCGCTGACTTGACCATTGCTGCTCTCCAGTGCATCTGCTGCTGTTGTTACTGCTGCCTCTGTCACCCAGAAAGAGAGAGAGAGAAATAGAGAGAGAGAGAGAGAGAGAGAGAGAGAGAGAGAGAGAGAGAGGGAGGAAATAATGGGATCAAACTGCCAAGATATTTGCTGGCTCAGCATTTTCTGCAGTTTATTTATTTATTTATTTACTTCTCTCAGCCTGCAATTAGTGCAATTAGCCAGTTGTAAAGGTAACAAATATTACCCCAAGGAGGTTTTCTGTGATATTTCTATAACAGGATTTAAGCATTTACAATCTCTCTGTAGTACTCAGTTGTTTCAGAGTTTATAATGATCTTCTTGTACTATATGGTATTTTCTACATCCTTTTAAAATTCCTGTAAGTAATTCAATAGGCATTGTATCTCCTGTTCCTCTGTTACACTCCTTTGACATTTCTATACAGATGTTTACCTTAGTTTGTGGTAGAACTGCAGTGTTTCTGTGTCTTAAAGGAGCATAGCAGTGATGTATCCTACGCCACTCTCTACAGCCTGACTTATGATTTGACGCATAACATCTGATACTGATATTATAGCAACTGATGTTTCTCCATGCACACAGCCTATAGGCCTGATGCGGGGCAAAAATATGCACAATCCGTCTTGAAAGAAAGACAGAAAACAATACAGTAGTAGTGCATTGTCTTTACACTGACTGCAGCTGTCGATAAAATTAACCCAACCGATATCTGTTGTATAATTTAGCAGTTTCGAGGCTTACCGTGGGTTGGTCTTGAAAGGTCTTGAATGCGTCTTATCCTCGAGTAAAACCATCCAACAGCGCGGCACCAGTGGGTGTCATGTGGCAACTTTACATTGCACCTACCAAAAAAAAAAAAAAAACTCTCCCCCCCCAAAAAACCCCCCCCTAGAGCCTTACTGTGCTCATCACCATCCTAACTGTGTCCGTCTTATGCCAAAGTGCCCTCAGATAGGTCTACACGTCTTCAGACGGTGAAGCAAGATGAGATTAAACAAGATGGAAATCAGGTGAAGCTAGTGAGGGGGAAGCCCGAGATGGAAATGGAGCGAAAAGAGAGGATTGCGAAGCTGCGGCGTCGGTAGTTGCTCGCGCGGCGGCACGGCGCTGTGAGCAGCTTACAGTTTACCGCAGGAGCAAATCTCGCGCTGCAGTTCAGGGGGGGAGATGCATTAAGGGGCAACGAGCGAGCCCTTGACATTTCCAGGCATCACTGCATCAGCAGAAATCTGCCACTTTTTTTTTTTTTTCTCGAGTGGACAAGATGACGGACTGAACGTGTTTCAGAGTGGCTCGGCTCGGGAGCACAATAATATTTAAAAAAAAAAAAAAACCCGGAATGGATAGCGGAGAGGCAGTCGAGTGCAGCGGCGAGGTCCAAATGTTTCTTCTCGACCATGTCAAGCATGTTTTGCGCTGCGTTTTACAGGCAAGTGCAGGGGAGGTGAGGTGAGGGAGAGGAGAGGACGGGGAGAGGAGAGGGGAGGGGAGGGAGGGCAGCGGGAGGAGGAGGAGTTGGAGGGTTTCGACGCAATGCAGACCGGCTCTACTAAAGCACGCCGCCAGAAGTTCTCCATAGCACCACGAAAACAGGAGCGCCTGTGTGCCAGCACTGGCGCAATTAGACTGCAAAGGGGGACAGTTGGTAGCAAAACGTCTCGGTCCACACTGTGTAACATCTGAGATTATCTACCATTTAAAAAAAAAAAATGGCCAAGCATCAGTTGGTGAGAGATTAAAACAATTACCTTTTCAGAGGACTTTCCTGGATTTGAGGATTACACGGGCGTTAGTGTGAGGTGTCAAGGACTGGCGTGCGCTAGAGTGTCTGAGGGTATGTGAGACAGGATCTGACTCTGTCCTCCTGATCATTTCACTGATGAGCAGCGAGAAAGCTCCCCATTGCGTTTGCGGGGCAGCTCGCGTCCAGGTTGTGCGGGTCTCATGCCCAAGATCTGACACTTTCACGATACTGGCTAAGTTATAACATCCTCTCAGTCCCCGCTCATTGCCACACGCGGCCCCAGAGGCCAAGCAGATGTGGGGCAAACGCCGGGAATGTGGCCAAACTTCGCGTTTAGTGGGCTGACCCTCTGCGGAGGACGCGGGACCCCCCTTCAGCACCACGGACAGCGCCGACGCTTGCTTCGCCTCAGGAAACCACAAATCCCCCAAAACAAACACGAGGACAAACTCAAATTATTGGGATAAAATATGCTACTCAGCAAATATTAAGATGTTCGTGTCCATGGTTGAACTGTTTGTAGGTGCGAGGGGTTTAATCAGGGCCTACAAACAGAGAGGGGCAGAGCTGAACTGACTCAAAACAGCTGTTGTCTGACTTTCTAAAAACACACATTCAACCCAAAATCAGGTTTGTCAGACCTCTGTCTAATGTGTTACAATTTGCCTCCAGCCAAATAAATCCCCCCCTTCGTTTATCGCTCTAGCGTTTTATTAACTTAAATGCTTTTGAGGCCAGACGTCCCTGCTTCCTCGCCTATTTCCCATCACCCAGCACCAACAGAGACACAGTGCACTGAACTAATCCATGGGCACGGATTGGAAACTCATACACAAATGACTCGCCGTTCGCCTTCTCTGAGTCTGACCCGTGTCATCCTGAGAATGAATACGATGGAAAATAAGGAGTGGTGTGTTTTTCTGATTCTTAATTTATTTATAAAAAAAAGGATTAAGTTAAGTTCACATACATGTTTAAATTAGAAAAATAAATATTTGATTACAATTAACATTCACAATGATTCCATGTCATGCAGACTTTGCACTCCAATGCGTCTGGCTATGTTGTTTACAGCGGGCCTGTGTGCAATCTGAATGTTTTTGTAACAGCACAGAGGTAAGTTGCGATTCCAACTTTGCATTACACGCTGCATAAGAAAAGGGGACATTCAGATTCAGGTTTACAAAAAACGCAATATGTACACAAGGCTTTTATACAAAGAAAGCGTGGTCATTTATAAAGCCTACACAAAAGAATGTTGTTTCTTCTACTGCCGCTACACACAATGTCCATTGCGACAGACTGAACCTTCTCCAAGCGTTTCCACCGTGAGGTCTCTGTGGGCTACATCACTGGCAATGCACGAATAATCGGTGAGGAAATGATCCGATATTTTGGGGAAGAAGAGAGAATGCCACACTTGTATTTTGTTGCGACTCTGAGGGAACAACGAGCTTCACTTAATCGTCTGCCCTCCTGCAAGCAAGCAGAAAACAAAACTCACTATGTTAACATCAGGAGGTGAGAGAAAGAAGTCAGGCTTAGTTCACCATGGCGCGCATCCGGATACATATACTGAGTCAGAGAGCATGGTCTCAGCTTAAACCTGTCAAATCAGTCAAGGCCAGCTGCAACAGTGCAAAGACACTCGAGCTAAAGTGTTAATTCTGCGCACTCTGTTTTCCTGAGCAGAGGAGTTGTCTGCAGGAATATTGACCATCCACAGAGTGGCGCTCAGAGCTCACTTATTCTGCCCACTGGAGGCACATTGCAAGCTCCAAGGAGAGTCAAGTCAGAGATGTTCTCTCCTGTCTCTCGTGATTATGACTTATCATCTTCACAGAGATATGGCCTGGATAAACCCAAAATCTAATGTGACAAAAGATTATTTTCGGGGTTTATGTGCCTGTGTCTGTGTGGAGAGCTGGTTGCCTTGTGCGTCATTGCTGCTTTGACGCACGGATGAGCTCCCCTCTTTCTACGGGCGACGCGATTTTCTCAACATGAGAAGGGTAACTTGTGGTTTGTGCTGCCATCTCTTTGTGAGTGAACAAAGAAAAACCACTTGCCTCCTGTGGAGTTTTTTTTTTAATCGTATGGCACATTTACTGCTGAAGTTACTGCTGTATTTCAAACATACAGTGCGTTTTAACGCGTGCCCCAGAGGTTCCCAAATGTTTTCAGCATAGGTTTCCCAAGTATAAAGCTTTAGTCCACTGCTTCCCACTTACTGTTTGTATTTCTACCTGTAGCCCCAGTACCAGAAAACATGAGAAGTTGTAGCAGTGGGAGGAATGATTTTGTCATCTGGTGAATTAAGTTAATGTGAAAATAAGCCAATCCTCACTTTGGTGCGAGTTGTATAATGAATATCTGAGGCTCCACGTTTGGGAACCACTGTAGACAGCGTGCGTAAAAACACCTGCAGCATCCGACATGGAGAAGCCTGAACTGCATGTCCGCAGGAAGAGAACTCACCAGAAAAAAAAAAACATCTTCTTCATACATCTGTCAGTTTCCCCGTGTATGTCTCCAGTGGGTTTGTGTTTGGATATGTCAGAGTTTCCAGGTCGTCGCTTCCCTGGTAGGACTCAGTTTTGGAGAGCGACTGGCTACTTTTGCTTGAATCGCATTCATCAAAGGAGGGTTGCTTCTCCTGCCCACAAGTCACGTGTACGTACTGGATATTTTCCTCCTCCTCGTTCTCTCTATGGTAGAAATAATTGAAATTGGATACTATAACAGGGACCGGTAAAGCTATGGTGAGGACTCCGGCGATGGCGCACAAAGATCCAACGAATTTCCCCCAAATGGTAGAGGGACACATGTCACCATAACCAACTGTGGTCATTGTCACCACAGCCCACCAAAACGCATCAGGTATACTTGAAAATCCAGACTCCGGGTCTTCTACTTCTGCAAAATAAACCGAACTGGAGAATAAAATCACTCCGATGAGCAGGAAGAATATGAGCAGTCCCAACTCCCTGAGGCTTGCGTGAAGCGTTTGGCCGAGAATCTGGAGACCCTTGGAGTGCCGGGACAGTTTAAAAATCCTAAAAACACGGACCAGACGGATGACCCTCAGTATGGCCAGAGACGCAGCCTGCTGACTGCTGCCCTGATGCTCTGCAAGATCAAGGCCCAGGGTGATGAAATATGGAGCTATAGCCACAACATCGATCAGGTTCATGATGTTTTTAAAGAAGGCTGCTTTGCTGGGACACGAGAGAAACCTCATGGTGAATTCAAAAGAGAACCACACAATGCAAAGTGTCTCCAACAGGAAGAACGGATCTGTGAACGGGCTGGGCGCTTTGCCGTGAGCACTTCCATTGGCGTGGTTGTCCAGCACCGCAGGGACTTCTCTAAACTCGGGTAGCGTCTCCAAACAGAATATAACAATGGATATCAAAATAACCATAACTGACACAATGGCAATTATCCGCGCCGGTCCTGAACTCTCTGGATACTCAAACAGGAGCCATAAATGGCGTTGGAACTCGTTGGTAGGCAGCGGGCGCACCTCGTCCCTCGCCAAGCCCTCGTCCTCTCGGAAAAGCTCTATGGCCTCTTCCTCAAATTCATAAAACTTGATTTCTTCCAGGAAAATATCCACGGGTACACTCATGGGCCTCCGAAGCCGCCCTCCCGACTGGTAATAATAGAGAATGGCATCGAAGCTCGGCCTGTTCCTGTCAAAGAAGTATTCATTTCTCAGCGGGTCAAAGAAACGCATCCTTTTACGCGGGTCTCCCAGGAGCGTGGTCGGGAAGCGGGAGAGGGTCTTTAATTGAGTCTCAAAACGCAGACCTGAGATGTTGATGACTACCCTCTCGCTGCGCTCCTGGTCCGCCGGTTCCAAGTCAGCAGCATCTTGCAGCAATGGAGTAACGACCACACTCTCGTCGTGGTTCTCCTGGGACACCACGGTCATCTTTTTTCACCCCTCCGAGGGTAAATCCGTCCCTCACCTCCTTGGTGCGTTCCTCTTGCCCGTTTGCCCGCGCGTCCTCCCGACTCTCTTTCGCATGCAGCCGCCCGAGATTCAGGCAAAGTCCCTTTGTTGCTTCCCTTTGTTGCTTTGTTGCTTCCCAACAGTTTATTTGTTGATGTCCAAAATCGTTGTGCTGTTGTTGATTTACACCTTGCTTTTGTCAGATTAGTGCCTCTGAACTGTCAACTTTCGATGGTGCAGACAGATCTCCACTTGCATAAGCTACACCGATGGCTAGAGATGGCTATCATATTCACACCATTTTAAACTCCAAAGCCCTCCCCAAGTTGGAAGACCAGATGACACTTGCTGCTGTTGCTGCTGTCCCTCTCACACTCACTCACTTCACTGGAGCAGCGCAGTGATTTCCAAGTAAACATGCAGCCTTAAAAAAATGTAAACTTTTTTTTCATTTGAATTGCAAATTTTAAAAAATGTCCCATACGAAAGTCCCCAGTCTTATTTTGATCAGGGCCGAAGAACGATACGTTTTCAGATCCAGAGTCTGCTCAGAAATGAAGGGCTCTCACCCAGCAGGTCCCTCATTCATGAAATCATGGGGCTATTCTTGTCACAAGGGGAACCTCCAGGACCCGGCCCGCGTATACTTTGGGTCACAGCCCACAGTTTTAGAAACGGTACAAGTGAACATGATAAATAGATCTAGCTTGTTCAGTGTGGGGATGTTTCTGTTTCTGCAGCTACATATGAATGTGTCTTGAAATAAATGAGATGAAATAACTTGAATGCTTTGAAGCGCAGAGCCCCATATAACCAGGGGCCCTCCTGGACCCAGCCAGTGGAAACTGCTGGTGTGACTGACACTTGAGTAGCCGGTGAGGATAGCGTCTTCAGGAAGCCTCAGCCAAAATAACATTCACTGTTTATTGCACTTAAAGGGCTCAATTGTATAACTTGGAACATGGGGACCCCCAGAAGAAAAGTAACCAGGCTTTGGGGTCACTGAGGTGTAAAAAAAACAAAAAAACAGCTGCAAGTACTTCCAATCTTATTAGTTCCTTTTTCAGACTCTGCAGTCAGGACAAAACTGAAAGGGTTCACGGTCTACTTCCTGTCACATCAGAGTTTCACTCTCCTACGCTTCAGGATTGAATGATTAAAAAGTTTAAAAGATGTGGCCCTGCATATGTGCACTGCAGCATTGTGGTCTATCTATAGACCAGATCTTTCCACTTTCATTGCCTTCATGAAGCTGTATCAGTTATGCCAGTCACAGCAGTTGTAGACACAGGAGCATAACAATAATAGCACAGGGGTGCTAATCAGTGTTACTAAAACCAACGTGGACGGTTTGCATTGTTACATAGACGCAGGCAATCTTTGGCGGGTGTAACATGCCATCACAAACTTTTATGCAAAGAGGTTTGTTTTTTTTCGTTTTTTTTTTTTTTTCTTTGCAGTCAGGTTAAGAAGCACAGGTTCCCAGAGGAGCACAGTTTTGTTTTTTTTGTTTTTTTGGCCTTTCCATTACCGAACAAAGGGTTGGATTTCAGAGTCAAATGTCAGTGTCAGGACACAGTGCCGCCTGCTGCTAATGTGTTAGCATATAGCGTTCATCGAATGACTGTCTCGGTCAAGCCAAAGTGTAAGGCTTTGACCGTATCCAAGGAAACAAACAATGACAAACAAGCTGAGGAATGGACACGTAACTCTTATATATAGGACTAAGCAAGAGCAAAGACAAAAAGAATTTAAGATGAATCATTCAGTCAGGATCTACAGCAGCCTCCCTCTGTCACCTCTAGTTGGGCCTATATTTTTTTCAAAATTCAGCAATGGTATTTTAATCTCATCTTTGTAGGTACAGCAATATAATTTTGGCACAATATTCATATTATCTTGTTTGATTATCTAATAACAGTATAGCGCCATTTACTGTCTGCTCCGTTGCCGTGTGCACATTTCCACCGTCCATGCATTTCTTTGGAGATACTGTACGTAGATAGATATGTACGTGCCTACTGAAAAGTGACTGCGTGTAATGAGACGTAGCCTGGGAGACGCATGCCACAAAGCCTGCCGGGCGCATGAATGCTGACAGCGAGGAACCTCCCATCATTATTGATGGCTCGACCTATGAATGCAGAAGACCCCCATGGTAACGAGATACTGTGGATTCGCTCACAGCAAGGAAAAACATCAAATCGGCGATCTCGATTGACATCATGATTTAATAATTCTGATCATTTGACAATGAAAACACAACTATCTCATAGTTAGCGTGATGAAATATATCCATGATGAACGTATGGTATGAATAGTCATTATATCAATAAAATAAATAATTATAATATGGAAAGTGTTCTAATAATGAATCATTATCACAACACTCTGACATTCTGAAACACAACAATTTATTTCTTTAAAAGGAGCCAATGTTTATTACCATTTTGATCAAGTGTACTTCTTCCTCTGAAGCTTGTCTTTGTCTAAATATAGATGGGATGAGTTTCCTTCTTCACCCATTACAGACGTGAGGTAATCACAGGATGTCAGTGACTCCCCTTGGCTTTCACTTCCTCCCAAATCCCAGGCCAAGTATTTACAAAGCGCGTGTGTGTGTGTGTGTGTGTATTTTTGTAAGTGTGTATCCGGGTGCTGCTATTAGTGCAAATGGTGAATGAACACATGTGCATATCATGTTTGTGTGTGTGAGAGTGTGTTATAAATTGAAAGAGGAGTTTTTAGAAGGTCAGCCACACTAGTCAACAGCTCCTTCAGATCACATGGTTCTAGTGCCAACTACTCTGCTCGAAATGAAATAGGGGGCATTTGACCCAGTCTGACGTATGCTCCGGTGATGACAGCGTCTCTGACAGTGGAATGAGTCTATAGAGGTTACGCTACATCTGGGAGGCCTCTGATTCAAACTGCTTTACGTTAAGTCTACAGACTCAAAAGTTTCATGAACAATCACTAGTAATTCATTCAAATGACATTTTACGAAACGCAAAATTTAGTACTGAGATGCAAAAATTAGGTTAAAAATAGGGTCAGACAATATGATGTTATACACCACGAGATGATATAGATTTTTTCTACCACCAGATATTTTGTCATGCCATTTATATTGCGGTAGCTGTCACTTAAATATCACTTAAATCTGGGCGTATTAGACCGCTATGGGCAATGTTACAAATCACTAATCAAAACTGGGTTCATGGCAATATTTACATGATTTGTAAATGAATATGATTGTGATTTGATTTGTCAGGAATTCAGTTTGATGGATTAGCCAAAAACAGGCATTCCTGTCGCGTTAGTTTATCCATTGACAATTTCTCAGCTGATTTTCTGGAAAATGTGCTAAAATAGGGCTGCAACTAAGGATTATTTTTTTATTCAATTCATCTGCAGATTAGTCTCGTCCAAACATCCGAAAAAAATCCTTGTTGATGGTGTCAAATGTCTTGTTTTGTCTGATTAACAGTCCAAAACAGAGATATATTCAATTTACAACACTGATAGGCCGGGGAAAAATAGCAAATTCTCCCTTTTCAGAGGCTAGAACCATCAAATGTTTGACATTTTTACCTGAAAAATTAGCTAAATGATTAATCACTTATCAAAAATAATTGCCAGTTAATTTTCTGTCGACTGACTTACCGATTAATCAACTATACAGTATACCTATATTGTAATAAATTACGTATGTCATTATAAAGTTTTTTTAATTAATATTGCTTATCCTGAATTGAACCTGGGCTAAATTTAGATGATAAATGGCACTTTTTAGACATAGTTTGCATACAACTGGTTTCAACGAGCTGTTTCAATGTGTAGCAGGCAGTTGAACTAGTGTTGAAACAATGGTTTTAAATAACCTAGACATCTAAAAAAAATTCAGTTCTCAACCACATTTAGCCTGGTTTTTCACATAGACACTGATAATGATATAAACATTTGACAAATATTTTTTAAAGGAGTCCTTACATTTGTTTTTGGTTTTTTTTTTAAACCTTGATATGTAGCAGGCAGGACATTTTGCAGTTGGAAAATAAACAATTTTTTGGCATTTCTTTACTGCAGTCTTTCTTTTATTTATCAGCTGATATATTCAGTATTATTAATATATCTGTAGTAAGCTAATACAGGCCCTTATATCAACTTTAGTAGAAACCTAGATATCTTTTGACCTGCAAATGACGCCATAAGATCTATGCTTTTGTGACAATGGCTATGCTGAGTCAATAAAACAGCGGCAAAGTCTTATACTGTGGGATGAACTTTCTGTGGATTACACCGCCTTTTAATCCTCTCTCATCAGCCAGTGTATATGGCTGAGATGTGAGGAGAGTGTGCAGCTGCAACTGATTAATAGTGTGAAAGTTTTTGCCTAATAGTGCCTAAGCTTTGTTTATGTCGTCCCCATTGCCCACTCTGCATACGGTCTCCTCACCCTGAGGTGTCTGAACCCAGGGCTTCCACTCGTGAAAGTGGATACCCCAGCCAAGCTCCATGCCAGTTCCTGGGTTTTAATAGCCACCAATTTTAGCCTGCTGTCATCTGAAGTTGATGTTCAAGTTTTTGCTGATAGGTAACAAGACATGCAGTGAGAGATGAAGTGGATACCCCAGATCCGGAGGGCAGGATTCCTTGGAATCACCTACCATCCCTTGCCTACCTCGGATTATCATTTCACTCCCTGATCAAGCCTTTCCCTTTTTTAGCAGACGGTGTCGTCCAAAATCCGGGCCATGAGCAATTGCAGGGAGATCAGCTCACAGGAGGACCACACGCGGGTTGTTAATCAAGGATGACTTCAAAAATCTCAAAGTTGAATTTTTACTGGTAACTTTATGTTTATATCCTTCTACTCTCAGACTCTACTGTTTTGGCATTTGGTTGCACAGCCACCATCAGGCTGACTGAGTTCAGGTTAACCTCTATCAGTATCAGTTTATGTGTGTGAGCTGTCTTCTTTCTCAACCAGAATACTTTCACACAACTTTAACGATACACAGGGTTTGATATATCTATAGTATCCCTACAAGAGTTGAAACGATGAATTTGATTAATTGAGTAGTCTATCTATAAGAAACTGTCAAAAAAAAACGTCGAACATTCTGCGGTTCCACCTTCTCAAACGTGAGGACTTGCTGCTTTTCTCTGTTTTATATCACTGAACTGTAGGCTGGACAAAAAAAGCAAATTGAAGATGTCGCCTTGGGGCTCTAGGAAGTAGACATTTTTCACTATTTTCTGACATTTTATACTATTATTAGAGAGTCAAAGTCATGATGTTTCATCCGGGCTACCATCTGTAACTCAATGCAATCTCTCATTTTGCATTTCTTTCACTGGTCTTTCTAAAACAAGACTAGGTCAAAACCCAGTTTACGGCTCCACCGCCCTTAATATGTTTGCTTCTCTCCTGCTGTCTGTGCTCACATTTACAGTAATTTAATACAGCCAAATTCCCAATAAAGCTGTTCTCAAATACATGTTTCTCTGTGTCCTCTGTCAGACAAGGGAACAACTATGAAATAGTGACTGAAACGCGACCCATCAAGACTACATGTTAACCAGCAGTCACTTCCAAGCCATTCCCAAGCTGCTGCTCTGCACTGCTAAAATCCTGATTTTATAACCACAACGTTGTCTGACAAAATCACCACACACATAAGTTAAAGACAATGGCTGTGCTGCGATTTTGGCTACACTTACCAGTAAAATGATCATTCAGAGAGAAAGTTAGAAGCTCATTAACATCTGTGTCGGCTGCCATGCCGTAAATTGAATGAGACCATATGCGGAGGGAAAGCCTGACCTCATACTTGCGGGGCAATACTGGCAACTCTCTTTTAGGTAAAGTCGCTAGGGTTTGTCCAAAAAGTTGCTAGAGTCTTTGCTAAGTGCTTTTTGTGAAAAAGAAAGTAGCTAAAGGGGTCAGAAAAGTTGGTAGATCTACAGACAAATGTGCTAAGTAAGCAACACTGCCTGTGAACGCCTCCCTGAAGACACAATAGAAACTGTTCACACCAATTCATTTTGACAGAGCAACAGCCAGTGGTATAACTTCAGCACTCAGTCACCTGGTTCTCTGAAGTCCAGAAACTTTTATAGCATTCAGTCCTCTTTGTCCTGTTGTTATTAAAGACATGTCGGACCTAGCCGTGGCCCGTCAACTTGCTCATGGACTCGTCTCTTCTGTCGAGCCGAGACATTTAACCCGTTAACAGCTAGGCCTTACGGGAAATGGTGTTCAATAAAGGTCGCTTAAACACATAAATATTGAATAAACCGCAATACTAAATTGTTTTTCAAAGAACTACCATCCTTATGTAAAAATATGAAGTGAGCCACACGACATACAGTTGAGAAAGGCTCTGTTCCATTGCTGGATCAACTTCGTCTCTCTATAGAAAATTAATCAATGAATTAATAAATGATAATCAAGAGATTAATCAATAATTCAAATAATTGCTAGTTTAAGGCAAAATCCCTACTCCCTCATGCTGCTTTGGGTAAGCACTTTATTAAGTGAAAAATCAGAGCCATAGTCAAAAACATATTCTTGCACACAAATAAGTACTATGCTTGGTTATAATATGTTAATATTACTCCTACACCACCCAGTATAAATACTAAACCATGACATAGTTATTCCCAATTCCCCTAGTGGTCGCATTAACAAGGCCTGAGTTGGATTGCTGGCCTTGCTGGATTGAAAAAAAGCCTGTTCAGCAACCCATCTGTACCAAAAACAATCAAGACCAAAGCCACCCGGCGATGTTGCTGACTTTTAAATGTCCCACACGCAAGTTCAGCTAGAGAGTTTATTATTACAATTTCTGCTGATACTAATGCTTTCATCATCACACACAGTAACTCTTGCTCTGCAGAAAGATTTCTATGCTTTACATCCTGACTGGTTTCTAATGTTGTCAAGTTGTTGAAGACTCTACAGCCAAATCTTCAAAAAAAACATTCTGCCTGTAAAAATAATTTCAAGAATAATTTGAAGGAAGTGCAGGTTTTCTTTTTTTCTGATTATTTTCTTTATAGGAAAAGCCATATTTACACTGTCACTTACAAGGCCTCAGTTGTTCTTAAGCTTAGTTTACTCAGTGTTAACTCCAGCATTTTCCTTTTTTGTACCTCACCTGCCATGTCTCTACATGTTACAGTGAGCTCTACAACGTAAACAGACTGTTGAACCGTGATATTAGGTCAGGCCGGGGCCAATGCTGACCATCCGGACTGCAAGTTGTTGCCATGTGTCTGACAGCATTTCTCAATCCATAGCTTCCTTGAAATCATTCAACTTGTGCCTGCTCATTAATAAATCTTTCAATGCTTCCTCTGTTCACAAACAAGGCCAATTCAAAGCAGGGGGGCTGATTTCTCACCCTGTTTTCTGAATTAATGTCTGTTTATTTATTCTCAACTGCTGCTGCTGGGAAGTTATTCATTTTGTTGTGTTTCAGTTGTGTAGCTCACTGCAAAGTTAACATGACAGTTTGTTTTTGAGCACAGAGGATCCGTGGAGTCCTCATGCAGCCGCTGTTAACTGGTTTTGAGATGATGACAGCACATGCTGACTACTACGGAGGATAATGTAGCCATCATAAATGTTATATATACATTACTTTTCTCCATTCACAACCTATTTTCATGCAACTGCTATTTTCCATAAGTCGCCTACATTTCAGTCAACATACAAAGAGAAGAAATAAGAAGTTTATACAAATATTCGATATGTAGCCTGAATATGTTTAATATTTCATTTGCAAACTATTTTCTCTGAAAAGATCGTTTGCTTCCACTACTGTAAACAGACCCCAATAAACTACGCCTATAGATCCATATTAAGAATTTATACTCATGTTTTTGTCTGTATAGATGTGTATTTTGAGCTTTCAGCTGAGCTGTAATTGAATCCAACTCAAAGAGCAACCCTCTGCTGTGGAACCTAAGAGACTCCTATAAATAAACAGTCAATGCTCCTTCAACACTTGTCTATACGGCACATGGAATGATTAGCTCATGGCAAGAGCCCTCTGATCTAACAGTGTGTAGCCACAACTATTTTCTGTCCGCTATGTGCATTGCTTAACTTGTGGAGTGTGTCAAGAATGTGGTCTCTTAGGAATTCACAAACATACATTTGTTAATGAATGTTGCTGTAACAGGGTCATTTTGTCAAAGCAATTAAAAGAATAGCACACATATATAAAGGGAATATGTAGGTAGGTCAACATGGATGCAATGGTTGCTATTATAATTGTATTAATTATTAATACTGTTGCACAAATTACTGTATATATTACCATAAAATAAAGGTTTAGCAGGATTGCCGAGTAATGTCTTCGGAATAAACCCCTAAAATGACTTATTTACTCTGGAAGCATCAAAGTTTTAAGTTTTATCAAGCAATATTTGACCACTAGGGAGCTGCCATTTGAAACACAGCTCTGATAAAGTGCCATTAGCCAGGGATTGGAGAAGTATTCAGATCCGTTACTTGAGGAAAAGTACAACATATGTACAAATAGTCCATTACAAGAAAAATTTCTGCATTCAAAAGGCTACTTAAGTAAAAGTACAGAAGTATTTTCAGAAAAATGTAGCCAAAGTATTAAACTAAAAGTATTTGTTTGGCAGTAGAATGTCCTGTGTCAATGATATATTATTTTATATGACATTATTAGATTTTTAATATTGATACAACAATGTGTATGTTGGCTTTAACTACCTTAAATACACTTAGCTAGTAAAGTCTAGTGGTTTCCAACTTAGAGGTCAGGCCCCTCCAAAGGGTCACCAGATAAATCTGAGGGGTCTTGAGATTATTATGATTAATAAGGAATGAAAGAAGATAAAAAGTCCTGCTACATGGCTCTGTATTCTTTGTGAAATACTAAAAAAGTTTTACCTCTTCAGGTCTTGAAAACTGAACAAACAGATACTGCTTTTTGTAGGAGGTCATGAGCCAAAAAAATGGGGAACCATAGGTGTACATTTTAAGATTGCATTTTATTTTATGAGCTGACCATATATTTTTATGTAGAGTCTTTATCTGTAAATTTATATCAGTTACATAAATGTAGTGGAGTAAAAAGGAAATATTTTAGTATAAAGTTGTAGAAAATGGAAATACTTTTGTAAAGTACACGTACTTCTAAACTGTACTTTTAAGTAGAGTAATTCAGGAAGTATACTACCATTAGCTTATAGTTGTAATGGCTAACCTGTCATGACTAACTTAGACAACATGAGAATCCTATTTGATTAATATATGTGGCCATCTGATGAATATTGTCCAATTTTCACTCACCTTTTATCTCTACATTTGTTTTTCAGTAAATCCAGAGAAGAATGTCTGTGTATTTAAACCATTCCAGATGCTTGGGTTTGTACTGAGAATGTAGCATACACATACCTTTACTGAACTTAAATGGCTTTAGCTGTACAGTATGTCTACTGGTAGACCGAAGAACCAAAACAAAGAGCTAAAAGTGTCTAAAACATACTAGAAGAGCCCAGAGTTGTAGCTGTTTTCTTAATAATGATAATCTGAATATTCAGTCAGTCTCCATGGTGATGGCCCATGGTGTTTTAATGGTTAACCATTGACTGTTTTAAATGCCCAGTACAAATCCTGATGGCATAAAGTCTGGTTTGAATGAACATAACGTTACTGTGCAACTGCTGATGCGGTTGCTTGTAATGAGTAAAATGTACTCACTGAGTGCTTTATTAGGAACACCGCAATAATACTGGGTAGTTCCTCCCTTTGCGCTCCAAACAGCCTCAGTTCTTTGTGGCACGGATTCAATAAGGTGTTGGAAACAATCCTTTGAGATTCTGGTCCACGTTGACATGATTGCATCACATCATTTCTGCAGATTTGTCAGCTGCACATTCATGCTGAGAATCTCCCATTCTACCGCATCCCTAAGGTGATCTATTGGATTCAGATCTGGTGACTGGGGAGGCCGTTGAAGTCCACCCAACTCATTGTCATGTTCATGAAACCAGTTTGAAATGACTTTTGCTAGACATGGTGCATTGTTATGCTGGAAGTAGCCATCAGAAGATGGTAAATTGTGGCCATAAAGGATGCACATGGTCAGCAATAATACTCACATAGGCTGAGGCATTCACACCATGATTGATTGGTATTACGGGGCCCAAAGTTTCCAAAGAAAACATTCCCCACACCATTACACCATCACCAGCAGCCTGGACTGTTGACACAAGGCAAGTTGAGTCCATGGATTCATGCTGTTGATACCGGATTCTGACCCTACTATCTGCTGCCTCAGTAGAAATCCAGATTCATCAGATCAGGCTACATTTGTCCAGTTTTAGTGAGCCTGTCCCCACTGCAGCCTCAGATTTCTGTTCCTGGCTGACAGGAGTGGAACCCGATGTGGTCTTCTGCTGTTGTAGCTCATCTGCCTCAAGGTTGGATGTCTTGTGCATTCTGAGATGCTTTTCTGCTCACCTCAGTTGTAAAGAGTGGTTATCTGAGTTACCGTAGCCCTTTTGTCAGGTCCAAACCCATCTGGCCATTCTCCTCTGACCTCTCTCACCCACAAGGCGCCTCCATCTATAGAACTGCCGCTCACTCACAAACCAGCCTGTCTGGCACCAACAACCATGCCACGGTCAAAGTCACTGAGATCACATTTTTTCCTCATTTAGATGTTGGATGTGAACGTTAACTGAAGCTCCTGACTTGTATCTGCAAGATTTGATTTATAGCACTGCTGGCACATGATTGCCTGATTGGATAATTGCATGAATAAGTAGGTGTATGGGTGTTCCTAATAAAGTGCTCAATGAGTGTACTTTTAAATGTAATCTGCTTTGTAGTTCATTAGCTCATATACGAAATTTTTATCTGAGAAGGCAAGAAACTTTTGACAGATTAGCCCCTACACGTTTGTGCTTTTTTTTTCATTTTTATTCGAGCATTAATCAGATTTGTAAATGTCAGCCAACAGCTGAAAAACTCAAATGTGTGTGTGTGTGTGTGTGTGTGTGTGTGTGCGCGTGAGTATTAATAATAAGTATTCTAAATAATAATTGGAATGCAACAAACAATTATTTTCTTTCTTTATTTATTATTTATTACTTTTAAATATTATTTTTCATTTTTTACAGTTTCCCTAAGCACACGATCATGTCTTCAGTTTGTTTGTTTTGTCTTACCAACAGTCCAAAACTCAAAGATATTAAATTTACTGTTGTGTTCTGTGTCTCCACCCCAGAAGGACCAAGACTTTTACAAAAAGTTGTAAATTGCCTCTGGAAAACTCTAATATTTACCCTCTTCATTGAGAAGATACTAGATTGTACACTCTTGTTTATCTAATATCTAATAAAGGGTGGTGGCTATCATCTTCATAAATTTAGATCTGTCGGGAAAGGCTGCTTCATGTAGTAAATGCGTAGTGACCAGGCCAGGGAGTTTTAAGTGACAGGGTAACTGAATTACATTCTGGCAGGAGCTCAGGCGTAGATGCTCTGGAAATAGGCCCTCGAACCATTATAGAAATTGTTTAATTGTGTGCTTTGCTGGGTTTCCTGACTCAAAAGTATTGCTGGCAAACACTGACGTAGTATCAACTTAATAAACCTCTCCCGAGGGACATGCTGACTCTAAGAAATTTGCGGATGTGCAAGCTCTGATAGTTTAATGCAAACATAAAGATGGTATATCACTTCTCTGAAATTCCCTCCACATTAATCACAACAAGAGTCATACAAAATATTGATGAAATGAAAACCCAGAAGTCTGAGTTTCTGCAAAGTTGTTTTATTTCCATGGTTATAAGTGATGCAGTGATGCAGAAATCAAACATCAGTTCAGTACCAGTGGTTCTGCGAAAGAGGAAATGTTAGTAAGAGCATCCTGAGGTAATGGTGGAGGTGTACATCACTCAAGAAACATCACATAATTATTAGTTTAATATCAACTGATTATCAGTGGAGTCAAGCAGAATAAATGGTCAAACTTACATAAATGTCAGCTTGTCCAATGCTAATACTCATCATATTTGATCAGACTCTCAGTTGAGTTTCAGGAAGCACTAATACGTAATAGAGCCCCCGTCTTGGATGGATTTTCTATGAGAAGCAGGAAATCCCTCATGATGAGCATGACAGGATCACAGGCAGTGAGGGAAAGGCACTTGGCAGAGAGAGCAAAGTTCAAAGTAAATGAACTGTGATCTGATAGGGGTGGAAATTCACAGCCCTGTAACCATCTTGGATTTATTGTAAACAAATTAGGGCTGCAGCTAACAATTATTTAGTTCACAGTGTCCAAGGCAAACTCTTAAAAGTTCTTGTTTTGTTCAACCAACAGTCTCAAAAAGATGTTCAATTTACTGTCACTGAAGACCAAGGAAAACCAGAAAATCTTCACATTTGAGGGGCTGGAACTACTAGACTAATATTTGCTTTTATTGTTTATGGATCATTTTGCTTTGCGCAGAGGTTGAACAACAATCTCTACACTCTGAAGTACATTCAGTAGTTTTACTTAAAGGATAGAAGAGCCTGAGCACGTGTTCTTTATTGCTTTACCATATCCGACACGCTGATGGGCTACAGATGACCGCTCTGTACGAATCAGGCCAGCTGCCCTTGCTTTACACTAAGGAGAAGGCCAAAAGTCAGGGGGTGAGCTGACACAGGGAGGGGCAGGTTGTCTCCTATTACTGCAACGGCCCCCAGAACTCAGCCAGCCTTGTTATTTCCTTTCCCAATCCCTTTGCTTTCTGTATAACTATACACTTGCTACACAGCCCCCTGCTTACTCCTCACCACTCCATACTTCAGGCCTATAGCGGCCTGGGAAAAAAGTTGGGACACTGGTGTGTTTTGCTATAGTGAGCAAAGAATGGCATGAAGTTGGTGGTGTTACTGTTGATCCACCAACAGCTCCAGCCAACAGATCCTGGGGGATTAAGGTAATTTTTAAAGGACCAGTCATCCCTAAAAAACTTACTGTTGGTAATGTACCCTTCATTTCTGGGGGTTTTCTAATATTTGATTGTGTAATAAGCATGTGATTAACCCCTCAGTCAACAGCTAACTGGATGATGTTATGTTGTTGATAAATTAATTTGTCAATCAACATAAAAATCATTAACTGTTTAATCAGTTAATAGCTTAAGTCATTTTTCAAGCAAAAATGATAAACGTGAGGATTTGCTGCTTTTCTTGGTCTCAACTTTTGGTTTTTGGACTGCTGGTCAATATGTCACATTCAACTTTTGGAAACTGTTATTGTGAGAAATTATGATTTTGTACAACCTTCTGGCATTTCATAGATGCAATGATTACTTCATTAAGTGAGAAAGTAATTGACTGATGAATTGATAATTCATAGCAGGAAAAGTATTGAACTAAAACGAGCTCTAAATAACTGTAACCGCACGAAAATTTAAGTTAAAAAAAAAAAAATCAATGACAGCTGTAATTAGAGGTGAGTAGGGACAGCCCAAAGACAGTACAACTGTATTTAGGAAAATATATCTGAACAAAATCCCAATTTCACGTCCTGAATTACAGTTATGACTCCCACATTACAGGTACAGTTCCTGCTTTACAATTATCAATTTGTCTGATGGTTCTTCACCACCTCTTTACTTTACATGTATGTACATTTTTGCTGGATGGCATCTAGTACGGGCACAAATGATAATATAATTAAAAACCAACCAATTTAGTGTCCACTTTTGTAGTAGATATTTAGTGATCTGATTAATTTATAAACCTTGTAATAATACAATGAAACTTGCACTGAAGCAATAGTAATCACATGGTTCGAGATCAGGATCTTTTCATTCTGTCCAGTGTCATATTTTGGCGGAGTTATGGAGTCGTCCCCTTTCATGTCTCAATTAAACTGCATAAAGATGAAAGGTTACTGCTTACCCCGTGGTTTTTCATTACTAGTTATGCAATGTAACACTAGTGGATCATATAGCTCATATTTTACGACCATCATCTGCCAAGGTAACAAAACTTACTGAATGATTTGTTGCATCTTGGAAGAATAACTGCCCTGTGAAAGTTTATTTTTTCATGAGCATTTTTTTTTTTTTTACAGCTTGTTGTGCTCAAATTTTAAAATATGATGGATGCTGCAACACAGCTCTACAGAGTGTTTAAATAGCACGTCTATGTTTTTAAAATCTACTGCTGGCGTGAAATAGAAATGAAGGAAATGGAGACCACCTGTGCTCTGGAGTAGGAACATGTCAGTAGGCCCATGTCTTTAGTATAGTAAGACCTGCTATCCTGTTCTATAGAGTAAATGTCCATTATTTTGTCTCAATGCCACTTGTGAAGAGACAAACACGCTGCCCACCGTGCCTACTTACCAGAACCTAACATAGTTTGTGACTATAAACACAACCCAAAGGGAAAACAAAAAAACATAATTTACCAAAACTAAACTAATCCAGTATCACTATCTTATACACTCACTACAAATGCAAACATATGGAAAGTGCGAAAAAATAAATTAATAAAACATCTCAGTGTCTCAGTATAACGAATATTTTGTTGCATTATGAGCTATTTTTCTCATTCTAACAACACACTCTTATTCGAAATTATTACAATATAACAAGTAATTTCATTGCAATAATCTTTGTTTTTAGTGTTAGTTAAGTTATTAACCCACAATTGTCTCAGAAGCCTAAAAAGCAAGAGGCATACAAATGCTACGCAAAATGTTTCACAAGGCTTTTTGTTACTAATTTAAGTGACAGACACATCCGGGGCAATGAAAAGAAACAAAGCAATAAGACTTGTGCAACCTTAGTGTAAATTTCATCAATATGCTGCCCTGAAATTGAATCAAGCCTCTAATTACTTTTAAAAAGACAGAAAACCACAGCATTTATAAGGTGATCAATCTGCATCACAGTGTACCTGGAAAATAATCACAGATAGAGAAATTTTGATGATTCCTGCTGCTTTTTGTAGCGGATAGTGGATGTCTTGAGTAAATTTGATTGTAGGCAAGCCTGAAAAAAATAATCCCTAACTATTACTTTTCATGTCTGCGTATTTGTACATTTATACCTCAAATATGGAAGGGAAATATGAAAATAATCACAGAAAACATCCATTTTATTGTCCACAAAAGTATTTGATTTGTTTAAACAATAGATGTTAAAAACCTGCCTGTTACCAACTCATTGCCTTGTGCAAAAACAAATGAATTTAAAAGCTGTCTGTGGTGACACTGATGACCTGCGGCTGCACTCTGTTCCTGTTACAGCTGAAGAGCCAGGCTGCCCTCCTGTGGCGATAGCGCTTAGAGAGCAACACATAGAGCACAGGGTTGACACAGGGGTGCAGGTATTGGAGCACAGTACAGATAAAGTAGAACATCTCCCAAGCCTGTCCATGGTGATACAGCCCCAGGTACACACACAGCTCCAGCACATAACCAGGCAGCCAGCACACTGAAAAGGTAGCAGCAGCCAAGAATACCATGACGGAGGCTCGGCGGGTGTTCCTGGCACTGGACACCGACATTACGGGGCTCTTGTGGAGAAAAAGAGCCAGACGGACATAGTTGAAGGCGATGACCAGCATTGGAACAAAGTAGTAAAGTACAAACTGGCTTAGGACCACTTGGTAGTGGTGCTCATGAATGGTTGGAAGGCAGAAGGTGAAGTTTGCCAGGCTCGGGCCCACGCTCTCCTTGTTGGCAAACATTCGCAGCGGCAGGCTGATGAAGAAGCTGAGGGCCCAGACCAGAGCAAACATAAGGATGACCAGGTCCATGGTTGGCGGCTGGTACGGGTTGGTGATGATCATGGCCCGGGTCATGGACACAGCACACAGTGAATAGGTGCTGGCTGCCAGGCTAAAGGCCAGCAGGAACTGGTAGACCTTGCAGGAGGTGTCGCCCAGAGGCCAGGAGTGGCTGACGGCAGAGTGCAGGGTGAAGGGGATGAGCAGGAGGGTGAGGAAGTCGGCCAGAGTCATGCTGAGTAGCAAGATGTCAAGGCAGTTCTTACGCAATGTGTTGTACTTTGCAAACAGAGAGAACACCAGCAGATTGGCGCAGAGTCCAATGCCCAGGATCACTCCACAGGTACAGGCAAAGATCAGCCCATACGTATTGGGAACAGCCATATTATCACCGGCTTGACATGAACTTTTAAATAAAAAAATAAAAAAATATATTATTCATTTATGTTTTGGATTAGTCAAACAGAAGATAACTATACAGTTATATTTGTAATCAATTGTTTGTTTGTAATTGTCATTTTTACAGCAAAAATTCCAAACTTTTGCTGGTTGCAGCTTTTCAAATTAGATAATATTGATGCTTTTCTTTGAAGTGTATGATAGTAAACTTGATGACTTTGGGTTGTGGATTGTTGGAAAAGAAATTTGGAGACATCGCCTTGGGCTGTGGCTGAACATAATGGGCATTTTTTGCAAATTTTCAGACGAAACAACAGATTAATTGAGGAAAATAATCAGCAAATTAATCACAAAAATGAACATAATCGTTACTCCTAGTGGAAGAGGTAAGTTACATTTCATATTGTTAATGTTAAAACACAAGATCACCAAAATATAAGGCACAGAGTTTTTACGCAACAATATGCTGTCTGCTCAGGAACAAAAATATCTTTTGATTAATATTCTGAGACCTAACTGACAGCTGCTTTTAGCTCTCTTGTCTTAATACAGTTTAGCATAGCATTTTAAAAAGGTGCCAGATTCATCATTCCGACAAACTCACCGTAGTCTTTCCTCAGAGCAGTATAGAGTAGATCATGTTTGTGAGTGAACTGTCCTCATCATGTAAACTGGAGTATTCTCTTTTACTGGTGTCCATCCTGTTAAACTGGACTGAAGAAGGGAGAGGCGGCAACCTCTCAGGACTCATTACAAAGTGTGACTGCTGAATGTGGAGGGAAGAAAGACAAACATCACTTGGGTCAAATTGATTCTGGTTGACTAGGTTTAAAGAGAAACCGCCTCTGACCAGCTGCTGAGAAATCACTGACGGAATATACATGCCTGTTTTTTTATTATTGTTAGAGGATGTATGTGTACCTTTAGTTTTTGAGTAGCTGTTATTTTTAGGAACAGCTACATCTGACATTTTCAACTTTGGTTGAACATGTTGTTCTAACTTCTGTGAAGTTTAGCAATACTTCTCCGGCTGAGGCTGTGTTGCTGTTTGTCAAAACCTGTACTGACCTTCCCTGACCTTTTTACAGTCATTGTAAACCCCCTACCCCCCCCACCCCATGGATTTTTTTGGAATTTCATTCATACTGTATAAATTATATTTAAAAATCAACACCTCTAACCACCATTAAATGGGCAGCCTCCACTGAAGAAAAGTCCAGTCCACTGATTATGTTCTGTGTTCCTCCCCTTCTCTGAAGATATTAATGTCTCTCTCCATTGTTTGATTGATTTCTTCGGCGCGAGCTGCAGGCTCCTGACGGCAGCTTTATCAGGCTTTCCACAGCATTTATGACTCTGTGTCAGCTAATGGCCTATGGTGTACACTACTGCTCTTAGCACAGGATATAGCTGACACATGCATTTGCTATCCCCTCCATTACCAGTTTCTCTGCCGTTCAGTTAGAGGCTGTTAAAAATGCCACATGTTCTCAAGTGGGACATTAACAGCTTCACTGCGTTCTGTTCGTGCTGAAAGGTCAACACAAAACGTTGTTTTTTTGCTTTTGTTTCAACCCATTACCTTTTACAGTAAATTTTAAAAACCTATTTTGACCTAAATCTTATACTTATTTTTTTCTCTCAGCAGAGAACCCCTCCTCTATAGAAAGGTTAAAGGTCATGATAAAAGCTACGAACCAGTACCACAAACACTGAAAGGCAGTCAATGACTTGCTCAAAGACACTTCAGTAGGACAGATACTTACCATCAGGACCATGGCCATTACATCACCCTGTTGCCCTTTTTCTACCTTTTCCCATGTTTAGCCCATTTGGTTCTTCATTGGGGCTGGTAGTATGCATACAGGTCTACTCCTTATCCAACTTAAGGCTTTAGGGAAGAAAACGGTAACTGACTATATAGCAGATTAATCTGCTATATAGTCGTTGTTGTATTGCTTTTTGCATGATAAACCTGAAATCATTAGTTGACTAAACAATTAGTTGAGCAACAAAAAATAATTGTCCACTATTTTGATTATCTTTTTAAAAATCACTTTTCAAGAAAAACTGCCAAACAGTTGCTGATTCTGGCTTGTCAAATGTGAGTAGTTGCTTCTTTTTATGCCTCGACAGCCGTGGCTGGAGGCATAATTTTTCGGGTGGTCCATCCATCTGGCCGTGTGCCCCTCCATCCCATTCCCGTGAACACAGTATCTCAGTAAGCCTTGAGCGAATTTCTTCAAATTTGGCACGGATGTTCAACTTCGATGCAAGGATGAACTGATTAGAATCTGGTGGTCGAGGGTTAATGTCACTGTGACCTGACAAAACAAGTTTTTTGGCCATAACTCAAGAATTTATTTGCTAATTATGACAAAATTTCACAAAAAAGGCCAATGGGGTAAAATGATGAAGTGATGGCATTTTATGTCCAAAAGGTCAAAGGTCAACTTCACTTTGATATCATAATGTTCTGTAAATACACTTTTCTGGCAATTATTCGACACCATAACTCAGAAACAGAAGAGAGATTGTGACCATATTTCCCATTTGGTCAGATACTGAATTGTTGACATAATCTTGGATGCCCACCTTGACTCTGTGGTGATTGTAGAGATCTCCTGCTTGACTGGTCGTCGGGGGCATAAAGCCGCAAGGCCGTAATTCTAGTTTTGTCTTTTTTATGATAGTAAACTGAACGTGTTCGGGTTTTGGACCGTTAACTAGACAAAACAAGCAATTTGAAGAGATCACCTTGGGCTCTTATTTTCAATCCAAGTCCGTTCCATATCATCTTCAGATTTTAGATATAAAAGAGATGACTATATTGCATATTTATCTGCTTTGCAATCACTCTATTGTGCTGTAGTACATCACTTCATACACATTAAGAACAAACAGAGAACTAGTATTCAGTTTTTTACCAAACTACTTCTTTGGCTCAAAGAGGGCTGAGAGGTTCAGGTACACCTGAGACCACCAGGGCTCACAATGTACATGTATGCACTCATGGGGCAAACAAGTTTTGGACTTGTCATAAATGATAAATTATGACAATTAAATTCAATTGACAGATGCTTTTGTCTAACACTTATTGTGGTTCAGTGTCTTGTTTAAGGACAGTATGACATCTGGACAGCAGGAGCCGGCGGTTGAACCATCAGCCCTACCATTAATGATCGATCTTCTTTACCAGCTGAGCTACGTAGTATAAATGGCACAGTGTAGCTAGATATGACTGGTGAACAAAG
Organism: Xiphias gladius; assembly: GCF_016859285.1. Taxonomy (NCBI): domain Eukaryota; kingdom Metazoa; phylum Chordata; class Actinopteri; order Istiophoriformes; family Xiphiidae; genus Xiphias; species Xiphias gladius. Next base: position 21,378,132 of record NC_053407.1, on the reverse strand, counting down.
ACGCCATGAAACAAATTTTTCTAATGGCTACATTTTTAATGTTTGATTAACTGGAAACATGTACAGTATGTTCTCAGTGCAAGTGAAGAACATCAAATGAGGCTGACAGCCCGTGACTCGGGCTTGTTCTATAAAAATAAACTATAATGTAAGATGATGAGAGTGGGTTTGATGAAGCATCCAATAAGTTACAAGTCCATGAGGGATCTAAGGTGGGAAAGGAAAGCAGGACCATCAAAAGAAACATCAAATTAAAACTCAACCACAAAAGAACATTTACAGGATATAACTAAAGTGCATTATGGAATTTAGTCAGCAGCACCATGATACATTCACAAAATAAATATACACTTTCAAAGTGAAATAAATTATGGCAGAACAGTTCGAACAGATGTATTAATTGAACAGTTTGTCTGTAACTGTAAGTCCACGATAGTCAACACGTATAGAGCCAAACAAAAGTAGACCACTCAGCATCCCAATTTTTGTGAAGTTACATTATATTCAGGCAATAAATACTTCCACCGATGTTCTACTTGTGCACACTGTTTAGAGATGATAACATACACATTGTTTTGAATTGAATGGGGGTTACAGAGGCGTGAAGAGTTTCCAAATAAATATGGACCTAAGAAGATGTTATGATGAACCTCCAGGAAGTACGAGATTTTTTTTAAAACACAACAATACACAATTAGCAAAATGTTATCATACAAGCACAGCCCCGGGCCCTTGGATATGACTGTGACTGAGTCAACCGTGGTTCAAGTCCGTCAGACCTCGGTCTAGCTGGAACTGTGTCAGTGTCTTAGTGCAGTCCCATATACAGGCTAGTGGGAGTCTCTCAGCCAGGGTGCCGCGTCCTTTATGGCTCCTTCATTGTGATAGACCGTGCCCGCCTCCGCTTCTTGTCATTCTCTCTACGCCGGCCTAACCTCACCTTTTTTTTCCTCTTGGTGGCCACTTTAAGTGGCTGGTCCTTATAAGCCAGAGACTTGTTGGTCTCCTGGGGCAGGTTAGGGCCCTCTCTGTCCAGCCTGAATCTGTCAGGGAGGTTTTTGGTGGCCCCTGGGGGCTTCTGGTGTAGAGCATTCCCACTGAAGGTTTGGCTCGGGGTTCCACTCTGCAGGGGTGGCGCTCGCTCATCGGCTGTGTGCACCTCCTCCAGCAGCTCCTGCAGCCACATGCGACGTTTGAACTCCTGCAAGGAGCGGCCCTTGTCATGCATCAGCTGGGCGTGGCTCACTGACCTCCTCCTTAAAGCAAAACAGTGAGACAGAGTCAGATCAACATGTACGGAAAACAGAAAGCTTCTTTTGAGCTTAGATACAAGCACCCCTTAATAAGAGCAGTTACAGTTCATGGTTCACTTTTTTCTTAGTCTGTTAGAAACTTGTTTTAATTTCTGTTGCTCAGTCTGATTTCTCTTAGTTTGCCAGTGAAACAATCAAGCAAATTCTCAGTTCTGAGTTAGCCCCAACAAAGCCTCATAATTATCTTTTTCATTTTTTCCCTTGTTGCAATTTGATGCAATTTAATCATATGATACTGTGGCATTGAGTTTATGTTCGGAACAGTTTTAGAAGTGCCGGCAGCCGAAATTCAAACTCAGGCTCCATGAAACCTCAGTACAGTAGGTGGCAGCATAAACAAGTGTCTGAGAGCCATCACTAGTGTGAGCTCAAGACCTCAAAAAAGCCAGAGCTGAAATAGAGAAAACCTCCTGTACCTTACTTTAATCTGTACAGGTAAACTGTGGTTGTGTTTTCGAAATCAGGAAACAGCAATATTTTGCTTCACCATGTTTAATTATTAACTAGTTCTCAATTTATAAAGTTCCATATTGCGTAACATTTATTTATTTTTCTATTCTTTCAAAATGAATGTAAAAAATAACTCACGTTCTGCTACTAAGTGCATCAACTGGTCTCCCATCAAGAGTCACTGGGGAGCACAGCAAGAACACAGCCAGACTCCACTGATGAAGCATGACTATAGAGCACATCCTTAAGCCAAAGTTCTGAATAACACAGGAAATATTATATCAGTCACTTCAAAAGCATAACTTTTTTTCATGAATTAATACAAAATTGTTTATCTGCTATCTACTAGTTTATGTCACTATTAGATAAATGACTGTTCCCATGTCGGTAATGCCAGGTGGCATTACTTGGGCCAAAAAAATAGTTTATCAAAGTTAAGAAGAAACTTGGACTTACATGATGTAAATTTTTACAGTGAAAATCCACAAAAAGATCGGTCTGCAAGCTCTTTAGAGATGATCTTGTTGCAAAAATTAATTTACAAACCAACAAGAAAAATTATTCTGCCAAATCCAATTTGGCCAGTTCCAAAGTTGCATCCAGATCCATTGGTGTGAAGGCAGCCTGGGGAAATCCCCCTTCAGTCTGCTCAATTCATTTGCCTCCCAACAGTGTGTGTTGAGCTATTTATTTCTCCCCAGCGTCCCAATTAAAAGAGAGATAAAGATAGAAAGGGCAGCAGCAGCCCATCAGCTGCAGAGCTGCCACTCCACTCAGTCCTGCAGTAATCTCATGAAGAGGAACGCCGAAGCATCTTCTCTGGTGGCCGGAGCCGAGAGCAGAGCTGAGAGGGTTTTTCAGTCCAGCACTGTGAGCGAGCCTGTGTGAGTCTGTCTGAGAGAGGCACAGAGAGAAAGTCCAACTCCTCTTTGGGTGAAGATGCAGGCACTACCTTAGCCTTTACCCATTAAGTCCAGTACTAACACCCTCCCTAACCTCCCAGCCCTCGCCTCTCTCCCTCCCCCCAACCCTTCGCACACACCTGCTGTGACAAGAAGGTGGCGCCCATGCAGCATCCAAACCAACATATAACAAAGAGCATACATGTTAAAAAAAAAAAAAAAGTAATTTTTAATTGACTTCAACTGATTTTAGCAGCAGTTTCTAAATGAAGTCTATGAATAAATCAATCATGAGGAGGTCAAAAATGACAGGTGTGCACCAGTGGAGGTAATCATGGGTTACCAACCGAAGAGTGTACAGTATAAGGGGAGGGGCAGGGTTACTCCAAAGTAAACAGCCAGGCCTAACCACTTTCCCAGGGGAGAATGACCATAACCTCAGAGAAACCTAACCCACAGCCTCTCACTGCAGACCTTTCAATTCACCTCCACTCTGCCTCAGCAAACCAGCTCACCACCGAATGGTTACAGTGGGCTCTGAGGTATCTCTGATATTCAGCTATTAAGGGAAGTGGAGAGCTTCGCTTTGAGGCAGCCATAGACAATCCCAGGTTCACTGTGTCTGTTTAGGCACTGGATCCAATCTTAAGCACATATGCCACATATGTAATTTTACTGAAAATATAATAACTACGTGTGCTAATGTCAGAGCTAGCTCTGGTGCTAAAAGTGCATGTCTCTTTAGTATCACATTAACAAAATGCTACATACCCAAGTGTAGCAGTAAATGCAATGAGGGATTGGTAGTTGTATTTATTTATTTTTAATCATGTATTCCTTTACAGTTGATAATGGTTTGTTTCTTTTAAAATCACTTCAAATAAAGTAATTATAATTTTGCATACATTTGGCGTATCAATATATAAAAAGTGATATTGGAAAATGTCTGTTAATATTGTGATAATGATTTCAGGCATTTCGACAAGCACCATATATTTAATGCTACAGAAAATGTCATTGCAATTTCGCTATAATTTGGAATTGATTGGTTTTTTTCTGTAATAATGTATAGTTGCAGTTGGACATCATTATTACTAGGAACAAACTTTCACATGATTGGTAATCAACTTATTGGTCACTTTTGTAAAATAATGTTGCAGGTGAAGATGTGAAAACAAAGACATACGTCCATAACTTAATAAGACTAAGAGGCTGTACTTCGACACAGTGGTGCAGGGAGCTAAATGTTAACATCAGCATGCTAAAATGCTCAAAGTAATGATGCTGAAAAGCAAGTGTTGGACAAATTCAAATTTTGAACTGATGACGGTGCTAGGTGGAAAGTTTAGAGATCACTACAGTTATTGCGGTTATTCTGAGGGACATGAATGTCTTTAAAAAATTTCATGGCAATCAATCCATTAGCTGTCAAAACATTTCTCTCAAAACCACAAATCTCAAGCTCATGCTGGTGCTATAGGAAAAGTCACAGGATCGCTAAAGTCAGTAGGATTCAACTGCCGGAGACCTTCAGTGTTTTTACAGAAGTTCGGGACAATCCATCCAACAGTTGTTGAAATATTTCAGTCTAGACCAAAACGGTGGACCAGCCAATTGACACTGCTATCGCTAGAGCCGCATTGCTAACATAGCTTAAAATGGGTGTATTATAACGGACTCTTCCAGTGTTTGTTCTTATACATTTTCCTTGAAGAGTTGACCCTAAATTCTGCATGTTGTTCCACCTGTAAAATTCTGGGAACTTAAGTCACACAAAACATGCAAAGTGAGTTGAATGAGTTTGCAAAAAAGGGATCTCTGCGTATAATGTAATTGGACTCACATGAAAGATAACAATTAATATGAAAAAGGATAGTACTGCATGTGTACTCAGAATTTGTGGGAGTCCCTCAGTTGTGGTTGGAGTCAGTTTTGTTAGAGTCAGTTTAGGTCGGGCAGCAGATTTTTATCTAGCCAGTTAAATCTTCCTGTGATTTATTTCTGGGTCATGACCCATCAGTTCAAAAACAATGGAACACCATGTGCTGATAAAGTGAGCACATTTGTGTATAAATTCTGCCTCCTGTACAAACTACCAATGTCCTCTTTATTATACGTAACACTTATCTTCATCTTCCATGATCCATTGTTAGCAGCGTGGCTCGATGTCACTCAGCCGGTCTACCATTCAGTATATGCACTATATCCCCTCAGGATGAACTGTAATCACTCCTGTGATCCCCTGTCTTTACATGTAGCACCATCAGCAGGTCAAATTTTTAATTTGTCCAACATAGACTATGACCAAATATCTGTAAAAAAACCAATGACATTCTCCTCAGCCTTAGCTGTATTTTGTGTTTAGGGCTAATTAACGAATGTTAACATGCTAACACAGTCCACTAAGATGGTCAACATGGTATACCCTCTAAACATCGGCATGTTATCATTGTCATTGTGACCATGATTTTTCGTCATTTAGATTTTTTTTTTTTTTGAAAAGTCAGTATTGCATGGTAGACCTCAGATGCATACCTGCTATTTACCTGCAATCAATTCTACATTGTATTGTTATAAACATTATTAAACAGTACTTGTTCACTCTTTTTAGTGAAGCGTCACCTGCTATTGTCCTTATACTGGTTCGACAATTACAAAGGTAACATAGATAAATGTTATTTTAAAAAAAGTAATTCTGGAACATTAACTCTTTCCACTTTGGTATAGATACATTATGAAAACACAATTTTTGCTTATTTTTAGGGATTCATTGTTAAAATTGTTAGTTTGATGACTAAGATGAATACAGTCCATTGAAAATCCTGAGTCATTTCTTTGCTTACTGTACCTACTTGCACTGTTCAACTGGATGGAATAATTTCAGTTTGTCCTCATGAATAAAACTCGTGAATTATTTCTCTGGGCTGTGATGATTAGTAGAAATCACTTCAGGCTAGACTGCAGAGCAGTTGGTGGTAAATTACTTAATAGAGGGCTCAGTATTTTAAAAGCAGTCAAGATTCAATTCAGCAAAGGGGTCCAGAAGGGTTTGGGGGCTGGGACAAATATATGGCAGACCCCCCCTGCTGTCTCCAAAACTCAGCTTTCTTCTGTTTCCAGCGAGTCTGCCCCAAACTTCCAACACTTTAACATTCGGTAGGGAAAAAATAACTCATTTGATTCCATTCTGCAAAGACTTTACCTGCAAAAAATATGAAAAAAAAAAAAAAAAAAAAAAAAATCCCATTTCCTGGCAGACGGCAGCATATGGAACGGGAGCCAGGAAAGCTGCTTTTGATTCATGCTAAATTGCACTCTCAACACCGAACAGTATTCCTGTCCGTTTTTCATCCTTTTCACACTGCACCTACTTCACATTCACACATACAATACAGACCATATACACACCCACCCACCCCAGTTTCAAAGAATTTGTACCCTCCAGTTCTAAGCAGCGAGCTCATACACACTCTTCATCCAGAGGAACACCCTCATTTCATGTTTAAAGTCAGAGTTCAGCATCTATTTTTGGATGTGTTTTACCCATTCCCTATATCGGCCCACCCTATTATGTCATAAATCCTGGCTTTAGCTGCAGCAACAGTTCCTGCTTTTGTTGTGGCGTTACATTCAGAGTCACTGTGTACTCTGCTTGTACATTTTGATTCTGTCCGTGCCAGTAAATCAGTGTTCAGGCCCACACAAGTCACACTCTGACGCTGTCAGAATCCTCTATGATTATTTTATTACCATGTCACAGCACCACCCCCCTTAAACTCTGAACACTGTTCCAGCTTTAAATGAAATTTGAACAGTGCAGAAAAGTGAAGACGTGTACACTAAAAACATTCAATACCTGTTTTAACAAAAAAATTCAGTGCAGTTTCTGCTGAACATGACACTCAAATTTGATCGTAACCATATATTTATTTGCAAAGAAAAGAGTCAGAGGTTTTACTGTGTATTTGATAGTGGTCTCTTTATGATGCAGCCGGGACTTTGATCACTTGGCCATTTGTTCGCATGGGAACTTCAGGTTTGTTATCCTGGAAAACCTCACTTGAAAAATGAGTTTTGCAGAGTTATTTTCCCCTCTTAATGGTTTTTTAACGGTGAGTTATTGTACGGGCCCTTTCAGTTAGTTCATTTGAGGCATGCCTTATAATGTCGTACTGTGGGCAGTTGGAAGAGTTTTCTGCTAATCATTCACACCTACCAATCATGACTGTCATCCCAAGAATGCTCTTTATTCCTCTTTACCTTCTTCTGGGTCAGCTATTTTCTTAACAGCTCAGCTACTGAGGCAGCGCTTTAATATAAAAGCTCAGGAGGCCAAATTTAAAATTGATGCACTCTGTTTTCTTTTCAGTCGGTGGTTTATTGGTGCTCAAAACTTGTTTTTTCAGGAGCTGGTTTCGCTGCATTAAACCTGGGTGCTCAACAGTGACACGTTGAAGGATAGAGAGCTGTTTGTCAAATTTAATCAGCAAAATCATGCATTAAAACCCAGTAAACATAAACATGTTACTTTGAACTACAGTTGAAATGCTTTGATATCCAGCTGACTTTATTTAAATCTTGATTTATGTGGTTTAGATGGTAAACTCTGGAAATGGAAATCAGTTTTCTGAGCTCTCCATGAAATCACTGCAAGGCTTTTGTATGTGCTGAGGCTGTAAAGCGCTGCTCACTGTATTGTTTGTTATCTGTGGGGTGAAACAGACCTGTGACTTGTTAGGAGGAAAATATTTTCACATCACCTGTAATCACATGACCAAAGTTCAATATTTATGGTCACATAATGACAGCAGAGAGATTGCAGCTGAACTCAGCTATGTCAACTGAGCAAACTCCATCTGCCAGGAAAGACTGTGAGATGGAAAAAGCTAGTAAGTGGGTTTTGAGTTAAGATTTTTGGCTAAACAACATAATTTCCATGAACTAATAATATATGTTTGGAACACATGCAAGTATTTAAATGGCCAAAGAAAGTCATGATTACATATTATACATTTGTGTAGTGACCATGATTGAATTTTAAAACTTTGCATAATTTTATTTAATAATATTTCCTGATTGCTTTGCCGGTAATGTGGTTGCTTCTAAATCCAATTAAATGTAGCATCCAGAATTATGTAAACATACATGAAAGAGAGTTTTAGTCCCCTTATTCCATTATAGTGGCAATAATCAATATTTGTATGATATCAGTGTATCAAAAGACCACGTGAAAACAATGTAAGTTGAAAGGAGTCACCCATGAAACTACAGAGAATTATCACGGGAATCTGCAGCTCCCCTCCCTCAGCTCATTGTGTAGCTGTCTGGTTTGTAACTTTACTGTCTTGGTTCACTCTCACCGCTCTCATAGGGTCGTTTTCGGCATAAAAGTTCTAAAAAACCCTCTGCACACTACCTGCTCAGCACCAAGCAGCAGACGCACACGGTTAGAGACCAGCTGGTGAACAGAGACGAGCATTTATTAGCTAAAGAAACAGATATTTCCCTCAGGAGTTGATAGAATATTGGACTTACACCCATCAGGCGCACACAAACACGACTCCAAATGAATGATGGTGTGTAAATAAGCAACTGTTTGCTAACAAGTTCACCATCTCAACTTAAAAGATGATGACGCATCAATGCCCAACTTTTTTCCGCTGCCGCCAAATGGCCAAATAAATCAGTCATTGCTGGTTTAAAGAAAAGAAACTGCTGAAATTGTTAGCCATGGTAAGTTACTATATTAATACTGTTTCATGGCTGCACATAACTTTTGTTTTCACTATAGATTAATCTGCTTATTATTTTCTCAGTTAACTGATGTATAGTTTGGTCTATAAAATGTTAGAAAATAGTGAACATTGCCCATTACAATTTGCCAGAACCAAGTGGGCATCTTCAGATATCTTGTTAAGTCTAAGTGAAGGTCTAACTAGTCAGTTAACTATAATATATGACAATAACAACAGCAAAACGTCACATCCGAGCAGCTGGCACCAGTGAATGTTTGGCATTTTTGCTCAGGAAAAAAAACATTAGTTGAATATCAAGATAGTGGCCAATTAATTTTCTGTCAATCAGCTAATCAAATAATCGACTAGTTGTTCCAGGTTTACAATGTTCAAAGAATTCATAAATAAGATTTTCAAATATTTATATGAGGGCAACAGCTAATATGTTGATTCTGTTGGTCATGGTCCATCAATGCCCAACCTGGATCCCACTGATACTGTGGATGTAACTATTATATACTGAGAGAAGGTATTTCTCAAACTTGAAACAATATTGTTTAGTACACCATTTTACATTGTCACATCCGTTGTATTACAAACATGAATTTATAGCTTTTCAGTTGATGTTTCCAACAGTAAATGCAGACTTTTAGGTTTAGAGTGACAATGCACAATGGGCACTTTAGTCAGGATGTCAGAGAAGGGTCACCGCTCCACACTTTAAGAGCCGTACATCCTGAACATTACAATTCCTGCTCAGGGTTATCCAAACATGGCCTCCTTCGTTACGCATTTATTTGATCTGAAAGCAGCTGCAAGATTTGTCTGTTTCTGTTTCTGCTGCTTGATATTTGATAATCCTCCTAAGGTAGTGTGTGGGGCGATTTCTTATTTACAACTAGATTTTTTTTATTTTTTATGTTAACCATAAATGTCAAACTCCTGGAGACAGTGAGTCGGAGGAGGTCCTACCAGGACAAAAGCATGTTGTCCAGACTCAGTCTAGAGCACAGGTACATTAAATCATTATTTTTCAGACAGGAAATATCTGCCACTGGACATTTTGCCTGTAAAATGTATTTCTAAGATGAAATGATTCCTGCCTGGCACAGCTCTGCTCTCATCTGAAATGGAGTGTTTTTACACTCATCTATTCAATGTTAGAGCTTGTTTCTAGTGAAAACCTTAAATGTTATCCATCTTACAATTAAACTGTGTGTTTGATCATGCCCTAGAAGTGATTCAGAACGATTCAAAAGCAGAAAAACAAGTCCAAAGCATGTCTTTGACCTGGCCTTATGAGGTGTCCACCACATTAGCATTTCTCTGTTGGCAGATGTTGATGGTGGGGTGTCTGACTGTGGCCGGCTGCTCTGCAGTGGCCCTGTGCTCCAGGCCCTGGGGAAGGGAGGGGGGAAGGGCTCCTTGCTCCTTACTTGCCCCCCACCAAACCCAAACCACAAGCTGCCCCATGTCTGATGCCCCCCTCTCACTCTCCTGACCTCAGAGGCAGACCCCAGGCCAGCTGGACGCGGCCTGAAACCCCACACAGTCACCACACAGCCACCACCAATAGCCGCCACCCTCCTGCCCCTGACCTATCACCCAAAACATTACCATAAACTTCTGCGTGGCTGCCAAGCAACACACACGGCAGAGCATAAAGTGAGACTCTGCACTGCTCTTCCATGTAAAGATAGCTCTGTCTGAGGGTAGAAAGTGGAGCTGGTGGAGAAGGGTAAGCGCTCTCGGTTATGATGTGCATTTTACACACAAAATAAAACCTACTGTGGTGTTTTATGTTTTGTGGCTTGTGGTGATGCCGTGGCATTGCCTGTGGAACAGACTCCTGCCCACTGCAACAACTACTGTGCAGTATTTGAGGCTGATGAAAAATGTGTCTGCCAGTGTGTTAACTGTTTTGAAACAGGCCACAAGTCTGCATGCTCCACGTCTTTAATTCGCTTGACAAATCGTGCTTTTTCGCATTGCCTCAGCCTCGGTGAAAATTGAAGAATCAATAGAGGTCTGATTGGGAAGACCACACACACATGGTGTTACGGTAATGACGGGTTGAGTCTGTTTGTTTGCACAAGTGAAGAGCAGGCTCAAATCGTTAATGAGTGCTTTGCGTCCAGCGTGCAACCACAGCTAAGCCAGTGGGTCAACAAGGTTGGCCAGACTAACCACTGTGTGTGTGTGTGTGTGTGTGTGTGTGTGTGTGTGTGTGTGTGTGTGTGTGTGTGTGTGTGCATGTGTGTCTGTGAGAGAGAGACTGTGTTTTAAATGTTTCTGCATGTCCTTGAAAAGTGAAAAAAAAAAGTTCACCTGCAGAAACTGAAGTTATATTATCAGAATTTTTCAGACTTCCCTTGTTTTCTGTGCGAGTCTCAATTTGCTCTTACATCATCCATAAGCAATCGCTGTAATGTTTCTATATTTAACATCATTCCATATTTACTTGTGCTCTGACACACAGATACTTGATTATTGTTTTCCCAGTGAAAATATATCTATGAGACATTTCGGTGAATATCTATAACACTGAAAAAAATGCTTCACCTGAAATTTCCAAATCGTTATAATGCAGGGTGTGAGCCAAGTGCACTTCACTGACTCGAAGCCGATCCATTTACTGTAAATGAGCTTGTCTCTGTTGGTTTCCTGACCAATTACTGTACAGTGAACTTAGGTCCTGTATTTATTTATCCATATGTTATTTTAAATGGACTGCACTCAATGCAGAGGCCTTGTTGAGCGGTCTTGTTCTCCCAGCCTGCCCTGGGACATGCTAGCAGCGCTTGGCAGACAGACACGGATGCTGAAGGCAGCCTCTGGACAGCTTTATCCTGCGTCGAGCGAGGCCACCCGCTTCGTGTTCACCAGGGCACCGTGACTGGCACGGCGCTCCCCGGCCTCAGTTTTCACCTCTCAATTTTCTGCTTCTCCAAGAAAACTGGAGAACACTGTACACTTTTTAGAGCTCTGCGACCATGAAAGGATATCAAGGCCAACCAGAGAATAGGAAGGCTCAAACTTAGCAGAATACATTATAAGCAAGTATAGCCTTAGAGTAAGTTAGACTAATTTAAATGATAGACTGAAAAGCAAAAATTCTATTTATTAATGACTGAATATGTTTTGGCTTCCTCATTTAAAATCAGAGGTGAAACAATTAGTTGATTGACATTTATGTAATTTTTAAGTCAAAAAGCAGAATATTTGTTAGTTCAGATGTGATGTTTGGCTGCTTTTCTTTGACTTATGTAATACTAAACTGAATTTTATGGGGTCTTGGACTGTTGGACAAAACAAACAACAATTATCTTACTATTTATAGACCAAATGATTAATCAGTCAATCAACAAAATTAATATAGTTAATCAATAATGAAAATAATTGATAGGCAGAGCTCTATTGACGATGCTTATGAAAAGTTTGTTGTGGCACACTGTGGATAAATCACGATACAGGAGAATCCAAAAGAAAAAATCCGAAATGAAACTAGGTCAGTGCAGTGGTGAAGGGGATATACAAATGAAGTTTTATAGCTGTAGAAAAGCAAAGTTCAGAAGGAGACACGTCATTGTCAGGCTAACTGGTGCTAAATAATGAAGAGCTATGTCATATATGATAAGTTATTATTAATTGGTAGATTACAGTATGTGGTCTCATTTAGCCAAACTCTCTTTATTCAAAGATGGGATTTTTTTATTTTATTGAAAATGCTTTCCCGTTTTATAGAGCTAAAATTATCAAATGTGGTGAACAGTGACATCATGTCCCTTTACTGAAGGCCACATCTTTTGTTACTGAAGATTTCCCCAAACACAGACCCACAGACATTTAAAATTACATGAGCTCGGTCATCTAAGTGTTTTTTCTCTGAGACGCAATAATTGAGAGCGACACTAAAAAAAATGACTACATGCGAGAAGACACTGTTAATGGATACACTACGCATGCGTCTTCAGACCTAAGTTAGAAATCAACTGACTTTTCAGAACCGTGTCCGCTATTATAATTTCTGTTAAAAATGTCCTCAGATTAATTTCAATAAACAACTAAATATTTTTGATGATTGAAATAGCTGAATCTGAAAATATATACAATAAAATGTGACTTTTAAAAATAGAGCTAAAATAAAAATGCAGTATCTTTAACTCTATAGTCTCATCTGTGAATGAAGGGTCTGACAGTGTATACATAGTTGAATTTTACATGGAATTGTAACTTACAGCTTTGTGAACATTTGTGTATACACACTAAATGCACAAAGCAAAAAGGCCACACATCAAGTTCTGTCCATCAAGCTCAGAAAATTCAATAGTATTGTTATTAGTTTGAAATGATAGTATTTCAAAACACAGTATCACAGGTACAGATGGGTCCTTTAAAGTTGTTAGTAATGTTCCCTTTAAATCTTTATAAGGCATATTTTTCAGATTGTTGTGTTGAACTTTTTAGTTGATGAAACTTGTTCTGTAATTCTTTATTTTTCAGAATGGTTCATACAGAGAAAATTGTCCCCACCCTCTGAGCAAAAACTCTAAAATAACTTTTTCTTTCATACATTGAAAACACTTGCTCGGTCCTGATGATGTAAATGTTCAAAAGTGTTAATTCACTAATGAACAGTGAGTCCATTAGACATTCGATTACATACTCTGGGCAGGAGATAAATCAACACTGAGTGTAATTCAAACATGGTCTCTGGCCAGGCGGCTTGTTTTCTGTCCGACTGTGGTTTTCCAACAGTCTAAATCCATGAAGCGGATTTGCTCACAACAGCCAACATATTTCTCCAATCTGCATCCCCTTGTAAAGCAAAGGAAGGAAGGCAGAGCTCACAACTGTTTGTTTTGTGCTGCCCAAGGTCTCACAACCCTGTAACATAAGGCCAGGCTTTCATTGCCTCCCCACTGCATGAGCAAAAGGAATTAGCTTTTAAAAGTTTGTTTTGTAAGAGTTGTAAATAAAGCAGCACTGATTCAGACCTAGATCCCCTTTCTCTCAGATGGGGTACTGCTTGTGTGGGTGGCTTTGGAAATACTGAGGCATGCTGAATATGTTTATATTACACTGTCCCCAAGGAGAGCTGAGCTTTGTGGTGTAGATGGATTACAAGGGGAAAAGAGCTGTTGTAGACCTTTAAAGTTCAGTGTTAATGGTGGGAGTGAAGTGGCTGTGTAGGTGTGATGTGTTCATTTCAGAGGTTGCTGGCATTTCTGTCCATGTCGACGAAGGGAAAGGGGGGATTCCCACACCAGCCCAAAAATAATGTTTTTGCTAATGTTAAAATTGCAGTTCACAGCTGTGCTAATCAATATTTTAAATTAATAGCAGATCACATGACTACTTGTATGTGAAAGGCAGTAAGGCTCTCAGTGAAGAGCCCACAGAATTATGACCTGACTACAGTTCTCCGCAGCTCTGCGGAGCATTTTAAGGTCTTTCCGCTAATTTTCGGTTGTAAGACCTGCAATTTTACTGCTTTGGTTCACTCTCACCGGTCTCATCAGTGTCATTTCTAGCCACAGCAGGCACAGCAAGCTCTAAAAACCCAATGTACAGTACCTTCTCAGCACCAAACAGCAGACAGAAAAAGTTAGCGTGTAGCTGGTGAAAAAAAAACTTTTTTTTTTCACTTTGGTTTTTGTATGGATTAAACAAACAACGCAAACAAAGTTATAAGGTTTTAATTAGTGAGCTTCAGAGTTGCTGGTAGTTGGATTTTGTAACCTTTGGACAGACTCATGCTAGCTATTTCCCTTTGTCTCCAATGTTTATGCTAAGCTAAGATAACTATTGTATCATATTTAGTGTACAGACATGAGATTGGGTATCAACCTTATCATCTAACTCTCATCTAACAGAGATAAGAGGAGGTTGAATAATGCAGTTACATTCACCAGGAGACTAGAAACACAACTCCAAATTAATGTTAATGTTGCTCCATGTCTGCTTGATGTGTAAACAATCAATTACTTGCTAAGAAGTTCATCATAACAACAAGCTGTGGTGTTTTTGGCTTGTTCTGCTGCCCCCAAGTGGCCAAAAAAATCACTTAATGTAGTAATGAATATTTTGATGAAATAAAAGCCAGAACAGAAGAAAATCACAGGGGGAGGTAAAAACAGTAAAAGATGTCGATAGATTTATTTTAACACCTCCACAGCTGTAGATATCTGTTCCCAATCAGGACTTTTCGTGTAAGAGCACACCAGCCCTCCTCTACAGTAATGAACCACAGCGAGAGCAGGCCTGTGCTGTTTGGATGGGAGAGTGTGTGTGTGTGTGTGTGTGTGTGTGTGTGTGTGTGTGTGTGTGTGTGTGTGTGTGTGTGTGTGTGTGTGTGTGTGGGCGGGCATGCCTGAGGTTGCTGAGCCTCAGCCTTCTCCTCAACATTAATAAGGACTTCCTTCCTACCAGACAGAGTCAAACACCTGATCACTTACCAAGGAGGACATGCCCACGCATCCCTCAGAGCTGGCAGCATTTAGCCTCTAATAAGGATCGGCCTGTGTTCTTTAGCTGCCCATCCATCAAAATGTTCACATGTCGGACATCCATACACAAATCATGTTTTCTCTCCGTACTCCACCCCTAATGTGTTAGCGTATTTGTGTGTAAGTTTAGACTTAGATATCAAGGGTGGGAACTATATTCAGGGAGACAGAGCAAGAAATAATCCCTCTCATATACACACCACTTTAAAAATTACAACTTTTTCTCCAATGGCAATAAAGTTTGGCTTCTTTTAAAAATATCAAGCCAAGATACACCAGGTGAAATGTGCATTTTTATGATGTGCATAACCCGTTATTTTTCCTCCTTAAATATCGGGTTTTGAAATGCTTTTTCCATAATTTAATTAGAGTAGCTAGTCAAAACTGACTCAAAAACACATCGGCAGAGTTTTCAGCCCAGATGCTGTCAGGGAATTGCTTGGCCAAAGCAATAGATAAGTTGCTGAACTGAAAACTGTCCTATCTGCCGCACTCAAGCTTGTAATCAGAAGTACTCCAGAGGTCACCGCTGAAATATCGCAATCAAATTATCACTTTTCACTTGATACTGGAAGGGTGATATATGATATCTTACGCGAAGGGGCTGCATATGTTGCTTGTCATGAATCTGACTGTTCAGATTAGAGTTTCATGGTTAATATTCTGTCAACATACCTCCCAGGAACGGAGCGTTTCAGCAGTAAGAGCTGCTGCAGTCAGTTTGTGCTCAGCATGCCAAGCGGGGAACAAAATATCCTTCAACTTAAATGGAAACCTAGTGTCCATCATTCTTTCAGCTGGGGAGTTTATTATAGTGAAACTCAGCATATTCAAATATGACTATTACAGACCAACCAACATCATCTGGTCTTTATGTTCTGTACCCACCAGAATCCCCAGATGTCATACTCACAGTTAATATTATTTTGTTTTTGTGTTGCAAAACAGACCATGTGTGATGAGACATTATGATTACAATGGGCTTTTCAAGGATAAGATATTTTTGCTTTCTAACGGGAACATAACTGTTGTTACATAACAAAACAACAGTGTACTTTTACTGAGTACTGTACTTAAGTACATATTTGAGATAGTAATACTTTGCTTGAGTATTTCCATTTCCTGATTATTTTCTCAATGATTAGATTAATCCCTTTGTCTATAAAATGTCAGAAAATAGTATAAAATGCCTGTTATAATTTAATAACAACAAAAAGGAGTTGTATTCAAAATTCTTGTTTTACTCGACCAACAGTCCAAAACCTAAAGATAATCAGTGTCCTGTCATATATGACAAAGAAAAGCAACAAATCTTCACATTTGTGAAGCTGGAACCAGTGAATGTTTGGTATTTTTGCTTTAAAAAAGGACTTAAAAGATGAATAAATTACCGATTTAATTTTCTATTTATCAACTGATAATTTGGTTGATTATTGGTTGAAGCTCTAGTACAGTTCACTCTATCATTGGCAAACATCCTGATCTGTTTGCTTCAAATGAAGTTCTGCTACATTCCCGTGAATGAAACTGATTTACATTTACTGTAACTAAGGGAAAAATCAGGTAGTCTGCTGTACATAAGGAAATTAAATAATTTTATATTGACGACTTGTGGAGCCATTTGTAGTCAGTGCACGTTAGTCAAAACATTATCAACTTGTGTTGTCACCTCTCTGTCCACTCTTAATACAAAGTTCTTTGTTTTGTTTTGTTTTCTTTTCTGTCTCCGTCTGTTCAGACGTGATGTTGCAGTTCCTGCTAACTACTGTAACCGGTTTATCTTGTTGAGTATTTGTTTCAGATAATCCACTCTCATGTCCTACAGTAGTACAAAAATCGCTTCTTCCATGGTAGGCAGCAAAGTGGCCAACTGGAGTCATACTAGGCTTGATTTCTATGTGAAATCACATCCATTTTTTATAATGGGATGGCCACCATCAAGGCAGCTGCAGCTCAGGTGGATGAGCTCATTAATCGTAAGGTTGGTGTTATGATTCCCTGGCTGTACTTGTCTATATGTTGAAGTGCCAGTGAGCAAGACACTGGAACATAAAAAAATTAAAAAAAAAAAAAGGAAAGTCGCTTTGGACAAAGTTTTCTGCCAAACTAATGTAATGTAGACATCCTAAATCTAAAATTTGGTCTGCGTTTGGGAAAAGCACTCAGTACATTAAAAGGGGTTAGTATGTACTTTTCTCCACCTACAAGACTGGAGAAATGAAAAACAGAAACTTTATTAACTTTCTCTAGGGAGTGACTTCTCTGTCCAGAGAAACCAGAGCATTGTGTCACTTTGGAAAGTATTACAGATGATAAATATGTCACATAATTAGGAGGACTGACTATCAAATAATTACTTTGGCTGCCTAAAGTTGTACATTGCAGTTAGATATTACTGTTTGCCCCAGATTTGGTACTTGCTCCTCTACACCATGTTCAAGCTGAAACCACAAAACTCAGTGGCACTATCAAAGACAAACAAAACAAATCTTTACCGAGCTCCATTTCCATAATGCAGTTTCTTTTTGAATATCCCTCTGTGTGGGTTTTCCACAGTACAAGTCTGAACAAATTCAAACCCGGCTATTCTACAGTACTAAGGTTCTCAGCTCTGTTTGATTAGGGCAACACACAGGAGGTCCACTGCCACGATGTTTTCTTTACCTGGGCCCATAACTCTTAAAAACACACAAACACTTGGGTTGTAAATGACCTGTTCATCACACAGTGACAGGAGAGGTGATTCTGGACTCTTGGTGGGCCAGGTGTGCAGATCAGGACAGCTGTGTCTTGCCAAAACCTGTTGGCATGGCGACGTGGGACCATGGAAAGTTCTGGACTCTGTCGCTGCTGGCAGGGCTGAGCTTCTGAGCAGGACCGGTGTTGGCTTTGCCTCCAGCTGTTTCTTTACAGACATGCTGAACGCCAGCAACAGCCAGGGGCCAAGATCAGCCCAGCGAGTCTGGCCACACACAGCCCACTTACACACACACACACAGTATACACCCACAGTTACACAAGCACACACAAACAAACTCCCAAGCATTTTCTGCAATCAGCCTGTCTCTGCCAGGGCAACAAAATGCAACAAACCCAAATGTATTCTCACACACACTACTGTTTTCATACTCCCATATCCTTATCTTTTTTATTTAATTATATATAGAGACGCAACGATTAGTCAGTCGACAAAAACTTAATCCGCAAATTCAGATCTGCTCATAAATTTACATACTCTGGTTGAATTTGTACCATTCTTTAAAGAAAACATGAGTGATCAGGCAAAAAACATTTTTAAAAATTTAGTAATGGGATTCAGATTACACTATAAGGCATCAGAGAATAGCACAATCATTAAATAAAAACATAGCAATAAAGAAGATAAAAGGATGGTCCCCATTCAAAAGTTTGCATACCCTTAGTTGTTAATACCGTATATTGCTGCCTTTAGCATCAATGATGTCTTGCAGTCCTTTGGGATAGTTGTGGATGAGGCCCTTTATTGTTTCAGGTGGTACAGCTGCCCATTCTTCTTGGCAAAAAGCCTCCAGGTCCAGTAAATTCTTGGGTTGTCTTGCATGAACGTTTGAGATCTCCCCAAAGTAGCTCAGTGATACTGAGGTCACGAGACTGAGATGGCCACCCCAGAACCTTCAATTGTTTTTTAATGTAGCCACTGAAGGGTCGACTTGACCTTGTGTTTTGGATCATTGTCATGTTGGAATGTCCAAGTGATTCCCATGCACAGCTTCCGGTCTGATGAATGCAAATTGTCCTCCAATATTTTCCCATAACATGCTGCATTCATTTGGTCGTTAATTTTGACTAAAATCCCTGTGCCGCTGTAGCTCACACACCCCCAAAATATTAGAGATCCGCCTCCACGCTTTACAGTAGGGATGGTGTACTTTTCGTCATAGGCCTTGTTGACTCCTCTCCAAACAAAGCGTTATGGTTGTGAACATAAAGTTCACTTCATGCTCATCACTCCAAAGGACTTTGTTCCAGAAGTTTTGAGGCTTGTCTGGGTGCTGTTTGGCGTATTATAAGCAGGCTGCTTTGTGGCATTGATGCAGTAATGGCTTTTTTTTGGCAACTTGACCTTGCAGCATATTTTTGTTCAAGTACCTCCTTATTGTACATCTTGAAACAGCCACACAACTTTTTTGCAGAGTATTTCAGCTGAAGTAGCTTGTGGGTTTTTCCTGGCAGATGTGGCTGAAATCTTTGTTGGCGTACCTGACCATGGCTTTGTATCATCAGAACCCCCAATTTTCCACTTCTTTATCAGAATTTGAACACTACTGTTTGGAGTTTTCAAATCTTTGGATACCTTTTTATAACCTTTTCTTGATTAATAAAGTTCAACTACCTTTTCTTGCAGGTCCTTTTCCAGCTAGTCTCATAGGGTAAACTAGAATTACCGCCTCGTAATTGAATACCTCATGTTGCAGGAAATATGGTCACAATCTCCCCTTCTGTTCCTGAGTTATGGTGTTGAATAATAGCCAGATAATTATATTTACAGAACAATATGATGTCACAGTGACGTTGACTTTTGACCATTTGGATATAAAATGTAATCACTTCATCATTTTATCCTATTAGAGATTTTTTATATATATAAATTTTTTCATAATTAGCGTATGAATTCTTTAGTTATGGCCAAAAACGTGTCTTTGTGAGGTTACAGTAACCTTGACCCTTGACCTTTGACCACCAAATTCTAATCAGTTCATCCTTGAGTCAAAGTGAACGTTTTTGCCAAATTTGTAGAAATTCCCTCAAGGCGTTCTTGAGATATAGCTTTCACGAGAATGGGCCAGACGGAAAGCCCGAAAACATAATGCCTGTGGCCAGGACTGTCGTCGGGTTTGGAGGCATAACACCCAACAACAAGAACTGATTGCAAGTTGTTTTTATCCTCAGCTCTAAAAGTATTGGCAAAACACAAGGATCCCTAGCACAACTTAATACTGAGCAAGCCCTCAAAAAGTCATATAAGATTATCAACAACCCCACACCAGTCCTCCATGAGTACTTTGAGCTAAAGCAATCGGGAATGCGCTTTTGATTGCCTGCATGTGAATCAAATAGAATGAAGTTTGGTTTTATTCCAGAAGCCATTAGACACGTGAACAGCCACAGTACAGGAAATGGTCAGTTTGCCTTGTGTTTAGATAATGCACTTGTAATTTTGACTTCTGCTCTTTTTTAACATGATATGTACCTTTGTGGTGTTAGACTTTGTAGGCCATATGGACTGGACACTGTTATAGATTGTTGTGAATTTCTTGTTTGTGGACTCATTGCCTTAAATTGTCGCTTGATTTACAAAGAAAGTATCTTGAGTCTTGAATCTTGAAATATTTGCTGTTTGTAACCTTTCAGATATGAGGATTTGGTGCTTCTTTTTGTCACACGTGACAGTAAACTGCATATCTTTGGATTTTGGACTGTTGGTCAAGCCCCAAAGCAAGACATTTGAAGACGTCACCTTGGTCTGTGGGTATTTTTGTCTATTTTCCTGCATTTTGTAGACAAAACAATGAATCGAAAAAAAATATCTGCAGATTAATCAATGATTAAAAAAAATAATTGTTTGTTGCAGCCTTACAAATATATGTCTGTTATTTTACCACTTAAGTTACGGAAATGGATGGACACAGACACCCCTATCTGACGTTGGTTGTCGGACGTTTTGTAAAATCGCAATGTCTTGTAATCCCATGTGGGGTGGGGTGAAATAAAAATAAAACTTAATATGTTACAGTATGTACTGGTTTTGCATGGCATATTGCCTTTTTGCCCTTTTTTGGTCATTTTCTAGATATTCTCAATTAGTTTTGTGTTTTTAATTTGTGTTGTTTGTATTTCTAAAATGCATTTTACTGTCCTGACTCCCAGGTCATAAAATACTCTCCCTCTGGTTGTTAGGTCAGCAAACTTTGTTGAGTGTTATAAATCTCATCTCAAGACTAATTTTTTTTCTCACAGACACTTTGATGATTCTCCCATATCCAAGTTTTGTTCTTATTCTTGCTTTTTAAGAATTCCTGCTTCCCTTTGATTATATAATTATAAAATAAAATTGTATAAATATAATATTTTTTTAATTTGTTTTTATTTTCTCAGGAATCACACTGAATTGCAAATTTTTTTAGACTTTATGCCAGAAAATTTTGAGATGTGGGCAGTAATTCAGAGGTTATGTAAATATGCTACATGTTTGCCGCTGTAATAATTTAATCTTACATACGAGTACAATCTTCTTTGCATGCATCTGTTTAAGAAAACAATAATAAACACGTAAGTGACTTGAAATTATGCAGTCAAACACCTTGCCACTCAGCTTCACAGCACTAAAACCTCTCAGACAGATACTGTACAGGTATTACCCTTTTCTATTACAAAATATATAAAATATGACCTTTGAGCTCTTAACTAATAATGTTTCAACTGTAGCTAAGCACTATCAGCGGTGCTTGAAACCTTTGATTGAGGAACCTTTGAAGGTGGTGTCAGTGAATAATCGCCCTGCTGAAACAGCCCCACCACAGAAAAATAAACGTGCCATCTTTTGTTTTCCTTATGTGGTTGATGGTAATTCATTGAGCAAAGAGAAATGGGAGGGAATTCTTTTGAGACTTTTGTTTGCTAATTCATTACTTTCTCAAGACCGGGAAAAGTAGCTGCGGAAATTAAAATTTATTGAAATCCATTTTTAGTGGTAAAGTTGGCTGTGTTTCTTGGAGACTCAAGGCTTTTTTAAAACTTTAACAGTGAGTTTTGGTCGATGAGGAGGTGAACTGCTTTTGTGGCTGTGCTTGGAGGGAGGAATGTGTAGGTTTGCGGCTGGGGGAAACCTGCAGCTACAGGAACTAGTCGTAATGGTATGCTGGAAACAAGGTATAGACTGATCAGCAGTCTTTCATGTTTAAAATGAAAACTTTTATATCCTTATTCTTGCAGATAAGTGGCCAAAAAGTGTCCAGCAGAGCATCACACTGACTACAAATTTGACTACTTAGTGCAGAATGGAAGCACCAAATGTGTCAATCAGAAATATCAGTAATTGTAGTGATAATGAGCAAGGGTTTTATTTTAGATGGTACATTAATATCCAACAATGTTACAGAGAGAAATGTATTATAGAGGAAAAAGAGATATTATTTCTCCACTAGCAGCCATTTCAGTAGTCCATAACGCACCACAGCTACAATACTTAAATATGCTTCCTGTCTTTTCTTTTTCTGTGTCTCCAAACTAAACCAAACCAGTGTAAATGAAACCAACCACTGTAAATGAAGGAAATTACTAAAGGAAGTACTATTCAATAGTAGTGAAGGCAGCTTAAAGCAAGCCTCTGTAACTTTTGTAGATAATGTGTTCATGTCCTACCAGATTTACCATAATTACCAGCTTCCGACTTGTACCTAGCGTTCACATCAACGTCCAAGTCGTAATTAATACTGGGAAACTTGATTATTAAAAAGGAAGTGCCTGGAAACCAAACAAACGTGGATGCCTCATTTTAGCCAAAGTCTGGTGTTCAAAGTAATTAGACACAACTTTAATGAATACAGTGCTACATTGTTAATTCTCAGTAGCTTTAATTCTCACACGACTAACTCTGCAGTCATATAACCAATGTCCATGACATAAATGCTCGCAAGTTGCCCCATATCACGTGAACGCAACATGAGCAGTGGCCTCTGTGCCAACAAGTGATGGATTTATATTTATATATATTTATACACCCATCAGCCACAATATTAAAGCCACTGACAGGTGAAGTGAATAAACCTGATCATCTCGTTACTATGCATGTTCGGCAGGGAAACCTTGGGTCCTGGCATTCATCTGCCTGTTAATTTGACATGTACCACCTACCTTAACATTGTTGAGGAACAAGCACATACCCCCCCATGGCAACGGTTTCCCCCAGCAGGACAAGGCACCCTGCCAGACTGCAAAAACTGCTCAGAATTGGCTCAAGGAACACGACAAAGAGCCTAAGACGCTGACCCAGCCTCCAAACTCCAGGTCCATGACATTGGATCTGCTGCCAATGTCCCGATGTTGGACATCGCAGGACACCACCAGATGTCCCATGTCCAAGACTCGATAGGTCAGCAGTTCTGGCAGCACAAGGGGGACCTACACAATATTAGGCATGTGGTTTTAATGTTGTGGCTGATTGGTGTGTATATATTTGTCTGAATGTATAATATATAACATTAGTCACAATAAGCTACTGGTCATACCAGACCAAGAAGGGCTGTAGTGACAAGGGTACGTTTAATTGCGTATGAATTCAACTTTTCTTCTGTAAGAGGAAGATTGTGTTATTCTTCTTTTTAAAGGTACATACGCTTTAAGAGGCCCTTATTACAACAGAAGAGTGCATCAAATCGTAATACTTCAAAACAACTTCCAGAATACTTTTAAGATCACGCATAGATGGACAAATGGATATGCCTCTAGTTGTTGTGTAAGGTCACTGTGTAGATTTTTAGATGTAGATGTGATTGTTGTATCTTGCTAATTATTCTCGTGCTATTATTTGTGATTTTAGAAAAATAAAATGGTGCAGACAGCACCAGGACGGTCAGACCTGCGATGTTGGGGGATGAGTAGCTTTTTTAACGCTACCATTGGAGAGTGCCAAGGTTTGTCACATTCTAATTCCTCACATAGTGGCTTCAGTCCAGAAGAGACATTTTTAGCCGATAATTAGACTGAATTGCCACTTCTTTTTCACGTCATTATTCAGTCTTAGATTGTGTTCTGCAGAGGCTGCAGAAGCAGTAGCAACAAGTCAACCCTGTCTCCCAGAAATTACTTTCGTACAAAACGAAAACGAAAGTTTATGCACTCACAGCACTTAGTTAAGGTTAGGGAAAGGGAAAGATCTGTGGTCTGGTTTGACCAAGAAAAAGTTCATAGTGGCATCAGACACAACTTGTCTACTTACATGTAACCAAAACCACATGCTTTGGATGCGAACCCTGGTCTCTGGTGTGACAGTCCCGAGCCCACCATCCACCCTGACCACGTCCTGATGAGACCATTACTGTTAATAAATGTAGTGCTCCATTTAATCAACATTGACTCTGATCATAATCCAGCCAGTGTAATTTCGTAATTTCTAGGAGACAGGGTTAAACGTGCAATTAACTTGATTATTTTTCATCAAAAAATATGCTAATTTAAGAGTTATTTCTGTAAGTTAACTTACAACGGTCTGTTGTTACCACTTTTGAGGCAATTTTTCTGTCACTTTCCTTTCGATATTTTTTAGAAAACATTTTGCTACCTTTCTCTGTCACTTTGCGTCACGAGTAGGTTTCGGGTGTGCAAAGTTTCACTTAATGCTCTGTCCATCGTCCAGCAGCTCGATAGCCTGCTGAGATGAAGTATGACCTGACTGACTGAAAGACTTCCTCCTCTCTGTCCCATCTCAATGGGAACAGAGTGGGCGGATATGGTTAGAAGAAGTCATAACAAGCATTTTTCAAAACGAGCTTCATCTGATGACAAGCTCGGACATATTGAATGCCCAACAGTGTTTTTCAATCCAAGTCTCTGATGACGCTGTCCAACAAAGACTTTGCTCTCCAACAGTATCAGGGATACAGGGAGGATATAGAAGAAAATGTTTTTGGAAAAGGAGCAGACATCATCCATGAAGGCAGCGTTTTTTGCATCTTACGCACAGCTGGACATGTACAGCTTCCTCAAGCTGCTACAGATATTTTCACTGAATTCATGCCAAATCGTTATGTTGTCACTTCAATTTCAGTTTCACATAAGGCATTATATGTCTTAATGTATGTGGTTACCGCACTTATTACTTTACCAGAGTGTGTCCATCAACTTGCAAAGCTTCACCAATAAACTAATTTCCATTTACTGTCTGCCGCTGATGTTGTAAGTACATCTTTGCTTTACATATCGGTGGTGACTGCCAGCACTCACCCACCCTACCCATCTGGTCTCATTTTGACACCTGTGTTTGCCATCTTGTAAGTCAGAAAAAGTAAAAGCTATAGAAAGGTGACAACAGTTTTCCCTCCTAGTTTACCTCCCAGCACCACACTGAGTCTGACAAGCTGCTGAAAAATAGGACTGGGTCACATTTCAGCCTCAAAAGAATGTGCAGGGGCTGTGAGTAACCCTGTGGTCTGCTTCGGCATGTTTGGTCTGGCTCTTCATAATATCATGTAGTGTGCCATTGAAGACCGGGGGCATGAACACCAAAGAGAAGTGCCGAGGGCGTTCCTACTTTGGAGCATAATTGACGCCAAAACCTAATAGTAGCACTGTAATCAGTCTTCCCCCTAATATTAGCAACATGGCTTTTTCTCTCCAGAGTGGCGGTTGGTGTGTTTGGCTCAGTGCATCCTCTTTGACCTTAATTTCAGTCCTGCAGCTTTGTGAAGCACATCTTGGCATCATTAGCAGTCAGCACATTCATAAAATACTGCTTTAGCCTTGTATATGATTTTTACTTGAATGTAACACAGAAGGTAATTATACCAGTGATTTCAAAAACACCCTCAGTTTCAATACTAATCCTTCTTACCAGAACGGTATAATGAATTGATCCATTATGCTTCTCTGCATGTCAGATGTATTAACTTCTTGAGCTATTTTTGTCATATGGTTTTATCATTGAACTCAGGAAATCTCACGGAGCTGGTCTCTTTTATCAAAACCAGAAGTGCTGGCGATGGCGGGCTAAAGCAGGCACTGAGAAAAGGTCCAGTTACACAGAGAAATAAATTGTGTCCCAGAAGGACTGGACATGAACTTAAAGATAACTTAGTCAGTGCACTTCAAATCATAGTTGATATTCAATATCACCCCCATCGGCAATTGTTGCACCTCTTACACAGCAGGGTTGTTTTCTACCGTTGCACCTGTGCTGAATTTGCAGGAAAACTCATATCCTCGCCTGAAAGAGAAGAGCTTGTCAATTAAACTAGAAGCTGATCTCTGGTCAATCAAGCCACCCAGTATGCGCTCTCACTGTGAATTAAAATTAAAATTGATATCCCCAGCAAAGCCAATATTTTTTGTTCGGCCACTAAATGTCGGCGATTTATCATTCAAACATCCTAGGGTTTTGTGTAGGTACTTTTGGACCTCAGGTTCAGTGGGTTTGATGCTCAGCCAGGGACAATATCGAATCAATGCCAAGAGTCCAAGCTGTGAACGCTTGTCTGAGAGTTACCGTAAATCCTTCTGCTTGCACCACTAAGAAGCTCAGAAAGCCACAGCCCTGCTATTTGCCACCCCTGTGGTCCTTACAGGTAGCCACTGAAACTCCCCAAATTATGATCTTCGTGTATAGGGGAGCAACGCAAGAACAGAGCTCAATGGATAAAGGCCTACCTGTTGCCTCTTATTTTCCTCAGTGGATAAGGACTGGGGCTGTCAGTTTTCCTCTGTGTTGATTAATCTGGCACTTTATTGGATATGATCCTGATGATTAATGGGATATAATGCTGGCCCTCTGATAAAAAACATTCAGATTTCAGTTATTTCCTGGTTGGACCTGATATTTCTGGGTGTTATTCCTTAACACGCTAAACTTTTGAATTTGATAAATACACAATCGCAATACATTAATAAATACATTAATATTAAAATGAATTCTTTTTACATCTTTAACCGTTTGCTGATGGTCAAATGACATCCATTACAGCCTCGAGTGGATCTTGGTTCATTATTGTTGTTAATGATGGTCCGTCCTGATGGATTTCACTGATGTTGCAGTTTTCTGAAGTGTAAAAACAATGAATTAGCATAATGTCAGTAAACATGATAATGTTCTTAATTTTAGCTTTTTTTCCAGATGGAAAATGGTCAGTTAGTGGGGTCCGGGAGGTGAAGTTGAACACTGCCCCCACCAGGAGTTCCCAGCAGGCTTCTGGGATCACACATCAAGGTCTGTCGCTGGCACGCGACCCCTGCCCAGGCCTCTGTGACGGGGAGGGGCCAAGATTGAGTGGGCCAGAGGAGACAACACCATAGCAGTGTGTAACTGCACAGTGAGTCCTTTTGCTCGTTGCCATGCTGTAGCTGACCGCAGGATTGCAGTGTTTACTTAAGAGCCGGTGCATAAGAGAAAGGCGGACCACCGGCAGTCACCACCCGCCGGGCTCTGGGCAGGACCTGGGGCTCATCTTTGTTGAAAATGGCTCTGGAACCTGCCACCTCCCACCGGGCTGGCCTATATTTAGCAACAAACTGAAAAACCTCTTCATTCTTAAAAAGCTGTTTAGGTTTCCATTGAGAAGGGGGTTCAGAGGAGGACGGGTGGTGATGCTGCACTCATGTGGTCTGAGAGGTGCTTCTCTTTGCCCTGGACTCACCTGTAAAAGATATTTATGTTACAACTTGCCTAGGATGGAAATAGTCAAGTAAAATGTGGTAAAATAAGAAGATGGGTCCTGGGAAATTCAGTGAGAGACACTGTTATGTCATACAGCTGCCCAGCTGCTAGAGAAGGTGATGCGGACAGTTTGTGAAAAATATCTCAAACATGTAGACGATTCTGAAAATGCACTCCATTTCTTGACCTGGGTGTAAACTGAAATTGACAGTTTCTTCTGACCTTTGATATACTCTGTCATTAACATGGAAAGTGAATATTTAGTCTGTAAGGGGAGACTAACGTGTAAAGATGGTCATAATTACATGTGAAACAGCTCTCAATTCAGACCAACACAATATCAGATAAAAAAAAGTAGAACAAAACTGCACTGTATTTGAGGTGTGAGACAAAATTCACAGTGAAAGAGAAATCTCTACAAGCTCCCCTCAAAAACCGGGCAATTCAGAAATTAAAGTACTAAATTGTGAGATAGAAGAGCATCATTTATCATCAGTGATACTTGGTTATCAGAATATTTGATGTGTGTTCTTTCTCTGTACTCTTTTAAGCAGTGTTTAATACTGGACTGTTTTTGCTTTATTTGCTAAAGAAATCAGCTTGCATGTTTCCTTCCCCATGAAGATGACGATTTGCTGAGTCTGTCTTTTTCTGTTTGAATGCTGTTCTACTCTTCCCACTTCTCAACGTCTCATTGAACTCAGGAGGAGGGCAGATCCAAGACAGGACATGCGTATTACATGTTTTCATTTGCCCTTATATATGCCTCAATAGTGAAACAATCCCTCTTTTCATGCCCATGGTTTCATTCAGTGGGTGGCGAGAGCACCACTATGATTGGGGATGAGGGAACTGGGTGATTTTTTCCAAGGTGAGCACCTCATGGGAGATGACTGTTCGCTGCCATTAGTTTAAGTGCAGGAGTGTCAGTTAACCCGACACTGGCACCAGGAATACTTAATGCCAGATGGAGGGAGCTGTCCTTGATGTCTTAACAAGCAGGCGCAGAGAAACAAGCCTTTATTCAGTGAGAGAGAACATAGAAAAAATTGATAACTTAGCAAGGTTACCACAAAGTGTACGTTAAATCCCACATAGGAAAGGGAGGGATAAAGGAGATTGAATGGGGTGGGGAGGGGCAAAAGTCCAAACTGGATAAAAACACAGTTTAGATGTTGCTGACTGTAATTTTTTATTGCGTTCAATATACGCAGGAATATAAAACAAAGCAGTGGTTGTCACGCTAAAGGGTCCAGCTGCTTAAGAGGTGTCAAATTATTGTACCTCAGCTGGATACATCAGAGTTGGAAGCCAGGGGGTGAGAAAGGAGCCAAACCCAGCAGACTTTGGCACATTTGTCCTTTACCGCTGGCACGGATGAGCCACACTGTGAGGCTTCTGAGCATTGATAGGCCCCCGGTGTTTTACTACCCAAAACTATGAGCTGCTACAAGAGCCGAATCCATCAAGACTGCCTCCTGGAAGGACAGTAAACATGACGACAAGTGCTTTTTCCACATGGTGCACCTCCTAGTCCACTGACCAAATAGTTCTGATGTAGGTCCAGCTAAAGAGCAGTCCATTCAGGCAGCGAGACAGTGTGAGGCCTAGAAGTTTCAGTTTTCAAGTTTGAATGAATAAGATCATATCAGCTGAAGTAACAGGTTTTTTGGGAATGTGTTTGGCTGCAGTAGACACAGAGCTGAGAGCTATTACCTAAAATAACTTGACACCAGAAAGCCCCCAAATCGAACAGTAAGGAAATTACAAACACAGTCATGTCAGTCTATGGAGGCACCTCATACAAAGGTCCCGAAAGGTCTTTGTCAGCTTTGATAAAACCCACTCCCTTTTCTTTTTTGGTACTTAATTGAAAATTGAGCCTGAGTACTGCCAACAATTGCAATAAAATGCTGAATGCACTGAGCTGTTGGCATGTTCCCTGATCTGGCACTTGTACTTACAAGTGCTGCTGAGTCTCTGTTGATTGTCTTCTCCCAGGTCATTAGGTATGGTTAATGCTGATGCTCCTTGCTTGAGTGAGGGGCCTGTGAGCTCAGAGCCCAGGCATCCGGGAAGGCGAGGAAACAGTTGAGGGGCACGGCGGTGTCACAACCGGCACATCACAGGAGGCTTTTGAGAAGTCTTTGGCTCTTCCCATACTGGTCCAGTACCAGTGTTCAGCCATGAGGACAGAAAAACTAAGCAAAGGCAGGTCTGTTGAGACCCTCGGCCAAGTTAAGCACAGAAATATTTCTTTCCTGTTAACTCAAGAGTCTGGCAGTCACCTGTGTGAGGTTGCCCTCTCTTTTTAGTTGCGAGCCACCGGCCATTCGGTTCAGCTGTGTCAGGCACATTAAAAAAAAAAGGCCTGCCTGGTGATGAACCATGAGTAAAGTCAAATATGTGGTTTCTGAAATCTTACAAATGGGATGAGTGTTTTGACACTATATTGCACTGCACTGTCTCTTTACCAAGAAAATGTTCACTTTGCGGGTTGTGTTGGCAGAAAGAAATTCCCTTACTTGTTGAAGTATAGCGTACCTGAATCTTGGGGGAGCCAGGTCTGTGCTTGCAGACAGCAGATAAATTTCTCTTTGGATAGGGTTGACCATTGGGATTGCCGCACAGTAGCTCACTAGCAGCAGGAACAATATTAACATCATCTTATGATGTTGATTTGGGGAACTTGTTAGCATGTTGAAGCAACATTGGCATTCATTTGGAGTTGTGTTGCTGGCCACCTGATGAACATGAGTCTGGTATTTACTCTCATGTTAACCCCATATCTAGCTCTTTAGCTGTAAAATGTACCATGTACCTCTATGTTTGCAAGCTAGTCGCTAACTTTGTCTGCCTGTCATTTGTTGCTGTGCAGGTAGAGTACAGTGGATTATGCTCATAGTTTCTGTGATCTCCGGAATTGTGAAGTTGTTAAAAGATCTACAGCAGGGAAGCTCCTTTGCATTTTAGTGCATCTGCAGTGGCCATAACAGCAGCAGCAGAAGAGGCACTTTCAATGGCTCTAACAGATCAAATTTGTGTTGATCCTTTTATGTCAATAGATTACATTTCGAGGAGATGGATGGCCTACATTAAGTTTTCCCCCAAATGATCCAACATGACATCCCATGGGTGCCTCAGTGTGTGGACTTAACAGAAACTCTTCATTCACTACATGAAAGTTCACACACAGTAATGTTTGCCTGAAGTTCAGTGAGGACATGAGCAAGTGTGTCTCTGTACTCAATGGCCAAATAAAACGGGAAAAGCCCAAATCATAATAGTAATGCAAATATATGGAGTAGTACTTGTGATACAAACAGGCAGGTGGCCAAATGGGCATCAACAAGGGCCAGTGAGGCCCTCATTTTTCCTTCTGACAGAAATGTCTACAACTAAGTGTGTGTCCTTTAAGTAGAGTTTGGATTGTCAACAGATGAAAATATACTGTGCGAGCAGTACTAGATGGCTGTTCCTAGGCCAGGACACACAAATCTCAACTCCTGAGAAATGCACTGCTCCCGCTGCCCGCATCCTACCCTCCTTTTTGTACAGGAAACTGCCCAGGACTTGATCTTAATTAGTTTGGCAGTGAGTAATAACATCCTCTGAGGATTACAGATTGTTGTGATAGATTAGTGCAGCAAAACAGACCTTTTTTTTTTTTACTATTGCACAGTACAACAGAATGCTCTGGTAATTTAAAAATCTTAACGTGTGAATTTTGTAAAACAGAATAAACTTTTATTTCAAAAATAAACCAAACATACAGCTGACTATGTGGTTATTATGTAAATCTGGACCAAGCATCACGTTCACGCCCATGGG
Source organism: Xiphias gladius (assembly GCF_016859285.1). Taxonomy (NCBI): domain Eukaryota; kingdom Metazoa; phylum Chordata; class Actinopteri; order Istiophoriformes; family Xiphiidae; genus Xiphias; species Xiphias gladius. Next base: position 21,346,989 of record NC_053407.1, on the reverse strand, counting down.
GTGACAGGGCTATGATCATACAGCGTGCTGAAATTTCATAACGTTGATTAATTTCACAAGTATGTGTTTTGTTGTGTCAGTGGAATTGGATCAGACATTCTCTGGGTGGTAAAGGCTGACTTTCCTAAGCCACTTCTGTGGTTGGCTCAATTGGGATTTAGAAATACTTAAAATCCAAGATAAACTCGACCGAGGAGTTTGTGTTCAACATTTTTCTAAGTGATCAGAAATCCACTTTTTGAACACGGATGTTTGAGTTTGTGTTCATTTGAGATATGCCTTCTTTTCCAAACACTATATAACGTTTAATAATTCAATTGTCAATGCAACTGTCTTGTGTAACCCCACACGGGTCTTTATATTCTCATAAGTTGTTTCATTTGTTCTCTAGATCTGTTTTATAATAATCTGTCAAAAAATGTTGTTGAATATTCCAACTGGTCGACATCAGGTGGTGCAGTTCCATTTTAAATGAACTCATTCTGAAAATGTGAATGTTGACGATTAAAGAGCGCCCTTTGATCATTTTTCAGAGGCCATGACTGTTATGCTTAAAGAGGCACTCTCTATGATTCTTGGCCTGAGCTTTATTTTCTGTATAAATTACATACAAAGAAAGCTTAAGAGGTGTTTCTCAAGGGCTCAACATTTTTTACGCTTACACTCCATTGGCAAATCCACTATGGAAAAGCTGAACTATACTTCCAGTGCTGTATTTTAGTGTGGTTTGGAGCTGAGGTGGGGATCAATTGCTTGGTTTCTGCAGCAGCATCCCAGAAAGCCCCAGAGAGGCAGGTCTGAAGGACAGGTGGGGAGCCACACAGTGCCACCTCAAACCACTGTCCCCCGGGGAGGGGGGGGACAACACACCACAGACTTGGAGATCAGCATGCCCAGAGACCCAAGACAGACAGGAGGTGGTCAGACTCTGCCATGTGTGTGCGCACAGTGTCTAGGGCTGCTCCTAGAGATTATTTTCATTATTGATTAATGGATTGATTGTGAAGTCTATAAAATGTCAGTAAATACTGAAAAGTTAGACTGCTTCCAGACCTCTGAATTGCCACCCATATCTCATATTTATTCAGCAATTCAATAATATCTGATTATCAAGGTACTAAAAAAATGTCCATCAGTTTCCTACAGCCCAAGTTGATGTGTTGTTTTGTCCGACCAACAGTCCAGAACGTAAAGATATTCAATCTTTAATCATATGAAACAGAAAAAAGCAGCAAATGGTCATATTAGAGAGGCTAGAACTTAGTGTGTGTGTCCTGAGGGCAGCTGAAAGAGAATGAGTATTGTGTCACTTTTTTTTGCTTTTTTTCTTATGCTTTCTTGTTGTGTCCTCTTGATTTTACAATTTTACTCTTGACATATACTACTGTACAGACGTGATAGGCAAATATATACAGAAATAATGCCATGAATATTTTTTATTTTTAAATTAACATATAAAAAGTGCAGTTAACAGAAAAAACTTAAATCAGGTCAATATTTTAAAACAGCATTAGTTCTCCTTAGTACTCTTGTGCAAAGATTTCCAAGGTATTTGGCAGGTAGTTTGCTCCAAGCATCTAGGATAATTTGCCACAATTCTTCTGTGTATTTAGTCTATCTCAGTGTCTTCTGTCTCTTCATGTAATCCCAGACTGACTCCATGAAGTTGATCAGGGCTCTGTGGGGGCCAGACCATCTGTTGCAGGACTCCTTGTTGTTTTTGTCACTGAGGATAGTTCTTTATGACTCCGCCTGCGACTTTGGGCTCGTTGTCATGATGCAGAAATGAATTTGGGCCCAATCAAATGCCTCCCTGATGATATTGAATGGTAGATAACAACCTAAACATCTAAAATACCAAAAATCTCAACACAGTTCTGTATAAGACTGGGTCTAACCTGTGCCCCCCCCCGCCAGATTTTCTGTGCAGAGACTTCTGGCTGGTTTAAGGTTGCGGTTGAAAACTAATGGTGATCATACTGATGCTATTATGGCTCTTCCCCTCTGGAATAGTCTCGGGGAACCCAAATCAGTGCTCATCTCTAAAAAGCACCTTAAAACCCATTTGTTTTCCTTGGCCTTCTCTCTATTTTATACCTTTTATTGATTCCTAATATAGTTGTTATAGCTAAAATTACACAATCTGGACATGGATAAGGAGCAGAAAACGGATGGATGGGTTTACCAATGAAAAATTATATATTAATTTAAGTTCATTTAAATTTTTGCTAGAATCTTGACTTATCCATTCTGAGCTGACGATCTTCCTAGCTATTGTAATGGCAGTAGTGACAGTGCTGCAGGTCTGATGGTGCTGACTGAAACGCCACAAAAAAAGGATAAAACAGCCTGTCACAACAATCCCACTTTAATTTTATAGGTGCATAATGGCTGACAGCCAGTTAATTTTCTGACAGCAGAAAATAAATTTGCAAAAATTTTGATATTTAATTAAGACCTAAGACATTTTTAAGCAAAAATACCAAAAATTCACCGGCACCAGCTTCTCAAAAGTCAATATTTGTCTGTTTTCCCTGCTTTCTATGATAGTGGGTTTATGACTGTTGGTCAGAAAACAGTGCAATTTGAAAATATTAACATGTTGTTTTTCACTATTTTCTGACATTTTATACAGATTAATAAAGAAAATCGTTGTCAGACATATTGATAATGAAAATAGTTGTTGGTTGCAGCCCTACAGTACTCCTGTGATGAAATAAAAACTGTCTTTCCCCATGTTTTCCATGTTTTAATAATTAGACAAAAAAAAACAATTGAGCTCAAAATAAATAATAAAATAGTGAAGTTTTTAAAAATACATTTTGACACAGAGTCCCTCAACAAGACCAGGGGTACAAGAGGGAGGATGGAGGATAGTCATAGTTGATATTGTACTTCAGTGGTGCAAATTTCTAACAAACATGTAATTAATTTAATTATGTAAACCCAAATGATATGAGTACCACTGGGGCTTTTGGGGCCCCTGGCCGGTTGCCAGTTGGTGATCCAGCCTGCAGAACTAACATTACTGACTGTAGCAAGCAAGAGTAAATATTTGAGAGTTTTGTGAATTAAATTTAAGACATTTTAATATCCTCCAAGTCCTTTTTTGTGAGGAAAACTAAATTCAGTGCTTTATTAGACTCTTCAAGACCTGCAGATGCCCTGATTATGTGACTCATGCTGCCCTCTTCTGTTACATGAACAGATTTCATCGAAATGGGCTTAACATTCGCTCAATAACACCTTATGTAATATGAAAACCATGGGTGTAGTAGTGAGGGGAGTAGTGGAACTAAGTACCCAAGGACCCGCAGTGGGGAGGGTCCTAAAAAGCCTGGAATTGATAGTTTGTTTTCATCTGTAACTTGAAAATGGTACATTATTAGTATATAAATAGACTATAGGCGGAATAAAGTTTAACAGACTGTTTCTCTCATCTAAAACAATATTAGAGCCTCTCAAGGGCCCTCCGTCCTGTAATGTACATTGCCAAGGGGTTCATTAATAACTTATGAAGTCTGGTAATACAATTATAATACCATTACGGCGGTATCAGAAGTATAATAACTGAGTTATTAACATTACTCCCTGTATTAGGATCAGTTTGACAGTGAAAGCAGGTTTTAATCCTGTGTTTTCACTTTTAATACTGGAGCTACCGTTTTGTATATACTGTATGTATAAGCATTTAAGTTTTATTATTCTACTCATATATTGAAGCACACTGTGCTAGCACTTCTTGGAAACTAATTCACCTCACTTCTGGGAATAAAATATGATTCCAGTGAAGTCTTACTTGACTTTCTTTTATTATGCAATACAGTAACACAGTAATACTTGCTCCATTTAGGGGCCAGAGTAAGATGGTTTTCCACTTTTGTCTTATGCTCAGGGTATAACAAAGACCTTAAAAACTGTAAAAGAAATAATGTTCTATAAGGTTGTAAAACCTCACAGTGAAAGCTTCACACAGTAATTACAGTATGTTGAGAAAAGAGGGCTGAAATGTGCTGGGAGTTCAGCTAGTTTTTCATTAAAAGTTTCTGAAATTTGTTAGAAACATTTGATTATGGTTTACTCTAAAAACCACTACAGATTTATTAGTTTAGTTGTTGCTTCAGTTATTTGTACAGGCGTGACAATGGATGTATAAAAAGGAGAAGGGCACCCCACTGAGACTGCATATGTATGTGACCCAAATTTATGTGCTACACCAATAATAAAAACCCTTTGTGACATTTGGGCCCCAAAAGCCCGAGATTAACTGCATATTATTTGGATATACATCATTTGATTAACTGCAAATTTGTTCAAAATTTGCACCACTTGAAGGACAATATCAACTATGACTGGTCCTCCATTCTCCGTCAGTATGGCCCCAATGTTGTAGAGGGACCCTGTGTCAAAATTTAGTTGAAAGACCTAAATTGTTTTAGTTTATATTGATCTTATTTATTGTAAATTTGTGTTTTATCAAACTACTTCCATTTTTTCCGTCTCTCAAGTAATTAACACCCAGAAAACCTCAGGCAAGGTAGTAAGGCTGCAACCAACAGTTGTTGTAATTATCAAACTGTGCAATATACATAGTAACATACATCTGTTTGGTACACAATGCAAAATACCCCAAAATTGCTGTATTTCCAACAATTGCAATAATGTCTTCTATGGCTGCCACTTAGACTTTCTTATACTTATCCGCTCTAGTTTTAGGATTTTTAGGACATTTTTATATCTGTTTATTATCTTCTTTTATTCTGGATATTTATCTTTGTTTTTCGCCTTACTGATAATATTGTGTTGTCCATATGCACATTACTGAGACTTTTCGCTGTTTGTAAATATGTGTATGCTGCTGTAACAACGCAATTTCCCCTGGTCGGTTATCTATTATTTTCTTTAATAATAAATTGTGTAATGTATAAGTGAGCATCCCGATTGCTTTTTTCTGACCAAAAAAAAAAAAAAAAGAGAAGATCATATAAAACTAATTTCACATTCAGATTTTTTGCCCATAAAAGTGACCAAGTACTGCATGGTCTCCGGAAAAAAAAAAAAAATATATATATATATATATATATATTTTTTTTTTGCCATGTATTATTGGGGACCCAAGAACAAGTCTTTGCCCCGGGTCCGCGATGAGGTTACTCCGGCCATGAGTGCGAACTGTTACTAACTATTTAGGACTGGACCAAATTCATGCGATAACCATGCTTCACAAATTGAAACTGCCGCTGTAAAAACGCTGGTATCACTTAGTATCATTAAACCGCCGTTAACATTCTCTCATCACTTAATGCGAATCATTTTGAATGGATTGTTTAAACCCGCATTCGTCTACTTTTTGCCAGTTATCTTGGTAAAATGAAACAATGGTGTGAATATCGTCGGGGAATTTTTATGTAAAGCCGTTATCTGAAACACACAGCCTGTAGTTTCTTTGTGGCGGCGGCCTGCCACTGTTCCATTCATAGCAGGCCAATCAGAGTGCAGCGTACTGCGGGCTTCCATCCAATAGCGGCGCTGCTTGTTTTTTGGCCTCGTTGCGACCGCGGACAGACAGAAGCAAGTGGACCGGTTTAAAGCTAAGCTAATTCAGTCACATTTTAGCCGGTGAATTTTAATTTTTTCATCAGCTCCTTCACAACACATGCGTGTATCTGCTTTCGAAAAATCAAAGCTACATGTTAATATTTTAAATATTAGGCTAAGAAGCAGAACTTGGCGTTTATTTTGATAAACCGCTTCTCTCCCGCTAGCTGAATTTGCAGCGGGTAGGCGCCAGTCGTGTTTGACAACAGCGCTGTTCGGTCACGTTCCCGGTGTTGTTGATGCCGTTTGTAGCTGCTGACTGAAGCGGCAAAAGAGAAAGAGAAACCGCACATCGGTTAAAAAGAAAAGTGAAGCATGGCAGAATTCCTCGACGACCCGTCAGTTCTCACGAAAGATAAGCTGAAAAATGAGCTCGCCGCCAACAATGTGCCACTTCCAAGCGGAGAGCATAAAAAAGAAGTGTATGTGCAGCTGTATCTGAAGAACTTAACCGTACTGAACAACAAGAAGAGCCCACCTGCAGACACCTTCTCCAGCGACGAGGAGTTGCCTGCTCCCGTGGTGTCCAACAAAAGTCGATCCGGAAGAGTACGTTTTAGTTTATTGTCACAATAAATCTAGTTGGTTTTATTTGTGGTTAACTCGGATGTGATGCTGTGGTCGTCTGTATGGATTGAATTGTGAGTTATGGCGTTTGTATGATATATTGAACCTTTTTCTTTACCTGCCCCCCCCCCCAACAGAAAGCTACCAAAAAGACAGACAAGCCTCGCACAGAGGATATGGATGTGACAGACCTCACTGATGAAGATTTAAAACAGCAGCTGGCAAAGCATGGTGTGGACTCAGGACCTATTGTTGGTGAGTTCCCAGATGCATGTGTTTTAGTTTCTCAACTCCACAAAAATTTGAAATATATTTATTGGTGTTAATTAATTTAGCACTTACCAAAAAAAAGTAACAATTTAAGCAATTTAACTGATCTAAAACGTATTCTGTCTTTATTTCAACGAGTACATCAAACTTAGTTGTTATTATCTGATTATGTTTGCACCAGTCATAACCCAAAAAACAAATTCAGTAATTTCTTGGCTTCCTAACAAGTTTGAACCATAGCACAAATTTTTGAGGCCAATATAGATATCAATATTTGACAGGATATCTGCAGGTATTGAAAAGTCTTAAGACACATTGATTTCAGTTTCTGAAAACAAAAAAAGAGGCCTTAGAAGTTTTTAAGAAGTCTAAAATTGAATTTTCAGAAGGTTTGTTTTTTTTTTTAATTTTACTTATAAAATGTTTTATCTGAATTTAACAAAAAACTGGCAAGGAAATCCCCAGTACTAATGTTCCAGACCTCTAACTTTGTGTAAAATTCATATGTGGAATTTAAATTAATTAATTAGTTATTTTTCTGTCCATCCACTCATCTATCTGTCTTATGCAGCTTATCCAGGTCCAGGTTGTGTTTAATGAGATTATAAGGAATTATTGTTCTGGACATCTGAGGATTACTGATAGAAATGTGATGTAATAGCCCTTTATCATTCCGACTGGTCTTCATTGATATATTTCATAGCTCTATAAAAGTCCAAAATATAACTGATGAGCCCTGTTTAAGCTCACATTTGAACGTTCAAGAATATAATGCAGATATTTGCAAATGCTGCTCAATGAAGCAGTCCTGCATGCATCAGTAACGTTACTTATTTTAACAAAAATCTGTGCATCCTGCTAAAGTGAAAGTACAATGTGTTACATTTTATTCAACCTTTTTCATTCCTTTTTCCCCTTCATTCAGCCTCTACCCGCAAGTTGTATGAGAAGAAGCTGCAGAAGCTTTTGGACCAGCCTCCAGCTGAACCTGAAGCTCCTACAGACGTCACAGCTCTCCCCAAGGCAGATAGTAACCAGAATGGCAACACAAATTCTGACCAGTACAGTGACAAGGAAGATGGTGAGCTCTGACCGCACTCTGCTCGTGATCTTTTATAAATTTCATTCTACTTACCAAGACAAATAATATAAATAACCTGCTTCTTGCAGGTTTATCAAGGTTTACCAGGTTAAATGGAGGGGAAAAAAACTTTTCTGTTTATATTACACGTGTTTTTTCAGAGGAGATTGCTGCCCCTGAACCAGAGCCAGTACCCGTGGTAGAGAAATCTGTGAGGAGCCGAGGGAAAGCTCCAGTTACAGTCAGGACTAGCAGCAGACGACAAACCAAGGTGAGGTATATTTTGGCATTCCCAGGCCTGGCAGTAAGACTATTTATTCTATATAAATTATAATATTCTATTTGTATGAACATGTTTTTATATTACACTAACAGGTGGTGGAGGAAATTATTATTGAAGAGACCCCAAAGAAAGCCAGCGAGAGTGTTGTTGAAGATATCCTTGCCAATGAAATAAGCACACCAACAGGCATCAGGTAACAGTTGATCCTGATTTTTCAGGCTTGCACACTAATCATGTATAACTAAATATTACTCTATTTGGGAAAAATAGATAACCAAAATGTTAGCCTAAAGTTGACCTTGGAACAATAGTTTGATTCTAATTCAACGTTCACTTACTAGCTTTTTCCGGAGCTTTCATCAACTGCTTTTCACGGTCTTGTTCAGTGAATGGAGTTTGCTAAGTTTTCATGGAGACAGCTGTCACATCCAAGGCCACAGACCAACCCAAAACAGAGACAGGGGCCGCAATTTTACCCCATACACTTTGGGGATGGTCTTTGGCGTCAGATGTGACAGCTCTGTCAATACCACGTGAGCAAACATCACCTGCTGAAGAAGATCGTGAGAAGTGATTTGAAGCTTGAGAAAACGCTAGTACGTGGGACCTCAAGCTAAGGGTTTTTGCCAAGCAAGCCATAAACATCGATTTTACTGTTTCTCTCATTAGTGCGACCTGCAGGCGTCCAATCCGAGGGGCTGCTGGTCGACCTGTAAAACCAAGTGAGTACTGGCTGGATGAGTCCCGCGTGCAGCACAGCTTCCACACCGAGAGCCGCTCTTACTCTGAGTCTTTCTCTCGACCGGGCAGCACCGTCTCTTCAAGCAAAGCCACAACTCGACGAGGCTTCCTGTCCGTGTTGCTCAAGCTCCTGCTCCTTGTTGTGGTGGGCGGTTCTCTCTACTACGCCTTCCAGAACCTGGATGCGGATCAGATCAACACCCTCAAAGGCCTCCTGGACAGCGTCATTGTCCCACTCCAGGGCGCTGTGGACGTCGCAGCCACCTACCTGGGCATCAGCGGCAGCGGTGCTACAGACAGCCCAGGCAAGTAAAGACCCTCAGCAGTCCCTCGCCATCCCTACACCACCTCCCTGCCGCCTGCCACAGCACACCACAACTCAAGCAGAAAACTGGGCTCACCTCTCCTCTTTTCCTACATGGTAGGACAAAGGACACAATTTAATTGGAATGATGAACTTTCTCCTCTCCGGATTCCAGCTTTCCTCCCACCACAAGAGGGAGGTATAACTCAAAGAGTAGCTTCTGGATAACACTGTTTTGTGGCAGTCAGAAGAGACTAATTTTAATGTTGATTTTAATCTGTAAATTGTTTCTGTCTTTGTGTGTATTTAACCCTTGTCTGTAGAAACAAGTGCAAAATGGAGAGGCCAGTTTATCCATGCATGGTTATAGTTTTGGAAGGTCATACTGTAGTTTCTAATGCTATGTGCCAGGTGTTTTTCTGATGGTGAAGTGCCTGGACACTGTTAGCACTTAGTGCCCTCCCATTTTTCAAGCACAAAGCAGCGCTAATACTAATACCAGAATGTCTACATGTGTTTCTATATGAATCTTAAAATTTGCTCTTTAGCCATAGAGTTAGGTAGAGTGATTCATTATTTCTATGGTGCTCAGGTCAACCTTTTTATTGTGGTCTGTGATGGGAGGAGACACGTGGTGTAATCAGGTCACATCACTGCATGAGGAAAATCAGCCCACGTTCAAGTTGACGTAAAAACAAAACTTTTTTTTTTTTTTTAAACTTTTTTCTACCCAGCGGCTGTTCATTGCTTAAATCATCAGCGCTCTATGACTAAACTGACAATTCTGATCGCTCTGTGTTGTAATCATGATTTTTACTGTCAGTGGATTGACAAAGAAAATTTACTGTGCTTTTGGCATCTTGTATCAACATCCCCATCAATTTGAAAACAAAAACCTTTAAATGAAAGAGCTTTTTAGCATTATCTACCACTTATCTGACAAGTACTCCTTGAGGAAACTGAAATTGCAGTGTTTAATCATAGAATATTGATTTTCCAGCCCTGCCAGTGTGCCCATATGAGTTTACATGCTTTGGGTTTTAGTGCTTTGTTGTGTTTTCTTTTTATTTTGTTCTGTTTTTATTAGATTTCTTATCCTTCAGTCCTAAATGCAGGACTGGCTGTGCACCCACATAGCCCACCTCACTGACTTCATGTGTCGCGACGTGGCAGATCTACGAAGAAGACACATGGAGAAAGTAAATCTTTTTAGGACAGTTAATCAATGTATGCTCTTCAGAACTCTTGACTACTACTGCCTGTGCAAATTACCATAATTAAAACGCTGTAGGTTACTCGGAATAGGGTGCGGCGCTTTATTCACTGGAGGTGATGTTGGGGTGGGAAAATTTCTGGGGGCATCTTCGTTTCTATTTTGATATTTTTCTAAAGTGGTGTGTTCAACTTTTTTATAGCATATTTTAAGGTAACATTTGAAAGCAATATGTAATTCATGGAAGTGATACTGTATCTTAAATCTGAACCTTGCTGATTTAATACAAGTGATTCATCATCAGGCAGCTCTCCTACAATGGACAGAAACGACAGGGGTTATGTGGGTAAGGATTTTTAATCTGTTTATTTATGATAATGTAGGCAGTGTATCATAAAATAAACTTGGTTGTTACCAGATCTTCTCTCCTTTCTCTTCTGTAGCTCTGTCTGGACAACTGTCGACCAGTATTTTTGGATGTTTTCATTAATTTATTGCAACACATTGCTACTATTTTCCCAAGCGATCCATACTTATAAGGAATTTTGAAAAACTCGATAGTCAGATGTTATCATGGTGAACATCATGACTAGTATTCACAAACAATCATAATGGGGTAATATAGAAAATTTAAAAAATGTGTTTTAAAGCGAAAGGGGATGTGATGTTCATTATTAAACATTACATTAATATCTCAACCAGGTTTTAATTTCAGTTGATTTTAACGCCCTAAGAAATTGAATGGGAAACAATGGCAAGGTGTACACACATCCTTAAAAATAGTATAGTATAATAATTCCAAGAAGAAGGCCACACCATATAGATAATTAGCAAAAAAAGTAGATGATCAAGTCTTCAAGGAAACACTGAGTTCCCCCTATTTAGCATTTATACGCAGTATTGATTAAATGGTTTATAACAGACTAAAATGTAATTGTAAACATGTTTTTTTTAATTAATTATTTAAAAACTATAACTCCTCATGCGGACACCCGGAAGTTGAGGCTGCTGTACAGACAATAATGAAAGACTTGACGGTAAAACACGAAATATAAAATATGCCTTCATATGAGAAGTTATTGCTGGTAACTACTGTACGTTAATAAAAACTTAAATATGCACTTATAGTTGCTTACAACACCATTACAGTGTGTTATAACCATTTATTAAATGTTTATATCCTGCTTAAACATACTAAATAGGGGGACTTTTTGTGGAAAGTGTTATCCCTGTCTAACGTTACTGACAAAGCAGTCGACGTATGCACTGAATACGGCAACCGCGATAGTCCTGGCGGGTGGGGCTCGGAATGTAGACCGCTTGCAGTTCAGACAGTACCAGGCCAGCGGGAGACCGGGGAGAAATAATCGAACGTACCCGTGTCTTGGGTTTAAAAAAACGGTTAAATCAACAGACATTCTCGTCTTCGGTAAAATTATGGTAATAACGTTAGTTTGATGAGTATAAACTACAATACAATACAAATACAATACGTAACGTTCCGCGAATGATTTGAGCCTACGGATATTTTGGTACAATACTTTCGTTTTCAACGCAGCTACCTTTCATCTACTAAATTGACACTTAAGATAGGGGTTAACCTAGCTTAGCGTTACCAACTATATAAACGTTACAAGTGCTAGCTCACGTTAAGATAGCCGTTGAAAAGGCTACTCGAGTCAGTGAAGATGCTTTGCCAATCACTCAGCGTTTTCTTACCGTGCAAATTTTCCTTCTATTATCGTGGCCTCCGCACACCTGAAATGGGACAGCTTGACCAGGTACGTTAAGTGCCATCACAAGCCCGATGTTCTCGATCTCGGATGTGGCGGCTGCTGTTGAGGACAGGAGTCTAAATTGGCAGCTGTTGTTAGGCCCAGCAGGGCAGAATACACACCCCTGTGCGTTTCCACTGTTTACAGCGAATTTGAAGTGGACAACACTGTGCTAACACTTCAAGTCTCTCCTACCATCCTAAAGTTCCTTGCAGACTTTCTGCAGATTTAATTTTATGTTTCAGCTGAGCCCACGTAAATATAATCTTTTTTTGCCCTGCTTGTTACATCTACTGTATCTCACACTTCGCCAGGTGCTGAGCAAAAAAGAGCTGCCTTATTGCTGTACCTGAAGGCCAATGTGGATGATCCCCACTGTCTTTCCATTTAATGGAAATACCAGAATGTGCATGACTGTGGCCTTACTGTTAGCCAGGTCAATTTTAATTATATAGCCCAATATAAAAAAAAATTGCCTCATTGGACTTTGTAGTCTATAATCTCTGACCATAGACCCTCAGGTTGGATTAGGAAAAACTGCCCCCCACCCCCAAAAAAATGAAAGAATCCTCGGGAAGAGCAGCAGAGAAAGGATCCCTCTTCCAGGACGGAAAGACATGGAGTAGATGTCGTGTACACAGAATAGAGCACAAATTAGATTTATAATATGGACAATCAGGATTAAAGAATTAAAGATAGATTTGAAAAATATATTAAGAATATGATCTGGGGGGACATAGAGCAACTTCCAGGTGCCACTAAACAGATAGGACCTGAGCAACACGACCTCCCCTCCTCCATGGACAGGTGAATTTGTAGATAGTTAAAAGTTCCCTCACCTGGGGCACTACACCATGTTTTTTTATGAAAGAGGCAAATGTAGCCTCTGCATTTGAAAAACCATAAATTGTGTCTCCTGTATTCTTTTTTTGTAACTTAGACCATGGGACGCTAAATTAATTATATTCTTTCTAGTGAGTTGGCAGCTCCTGAGTGTAGCCAGTATTATTGTAGTTTCTAGAGAAATAAAAGCTAATTTCAAACAATTGTAATCGGGAAAAAAAGTTTTTTGAAGACCTTTGTAGCTGTGGTTAGTAAGGAAATTTTTCATAACTGGTTGATTGTTAGTAAATACTAAAAGCCAATACGTAGTTAATAAAAGACTAATAGCGATCTTGAGCGTAGCTGCTCTTCACAGCTAATCAGATACCAGGCTTGTCTAGTTGTCTTACTGTCTTTTCCTGCTGTGCTTGCGCTGTAAGATTGTTTCTCCCCTTTGCTGGCTCAGTGGTGTTGCATTGAAGAAGAAATGCAGCTCAGCAGTGCTCTGATCCAAGGGTGAGTAAAAAACTCAGCTTCAAAACCTGTTGTCTGTAGTAACACTGTCTATATTAAACAAACACCCTAAATCCACCTGTTCTGGAGCAGCTCCCAGCAACTCCCTGGCTCTGCAGTTGCAGGTGCTAGAGTTGTTTTAGTGTGAAACAGCCTTCACTGGTCCTCAACCAGGGCATAGAAGCTATAAAGCAGGCACTTATTAATAATCAATAATAAACGATAATCATAATTGTGATTCATATTATTAACAACCTTTCTCAATGTGGTATGTGGAACAGCTTATAAACCGTCTTTCTTTTTTTTTTGTTATTTAACAGGAGATGTGCGTTGTTGTCAGTGAACATTGTATAAGCTGACCGGGGTTACCGTTGGAGTGCCAAACTGAGACTTTGTAGGGGATGGAGCAGCTTAGTCAATTAAATCCAGTAGGCTGCAGCCTGACAGCACAGCAGGAAGAGGAGCCGGCACACAGTACAGCACACCAAGGGTGAGTACTACTGTAGCGTTGGAGAAAGGACAAGAATTTATACTCAAACTAGCTGGACCCTCAAGACAACAGGTGAACAGCCATGTTTTCATTTTGTGTAGATTTGAGAGGTCTCTTGGAGGCTGACAGATCTAGAGTGAGTTTGGGTTGTTTTTTGCTTTTTGTTTATTTGTGTTTATTTTTTGTATTTATCTACTTTATGCTGAACTAGTCTTTTGGGGAGAAAGTAAAGGTGTCCAACTTTTCTGTATCAAGTAGCAACAGCTGAACATACTCAGCTCAGATCCTGCTTAGCCCATATAGAACTGCAAGTCACATTTATTTTAGTAATCAGTTTATCCACAATGTAGAAGCGGGTCTGCTTACAGTTGTTTTTACAGTAGTTGTTGACAGCTTCAACTTTGACTGCTTATCTCCAGACGCAACGACAAAACCATCATCTGCATCACTCAAAGCAAACTTTCTTTCTATACTATCAAGAACAAGAAATTCAAATACGTTAATAACATACTTATTCAGGTAAAGCATGTGTAGGGCAGGATGTTATTTTTTTGAAATGTGGTTTTATATGGCACTTTGTGGCTCATCAAATAATTAAAAAATAAGTAAAAGTAAAAGAATATTAAGATTTTGAAAATTAATTAGCAAAAGGCTGTAGACAATATTCTTTATTGAATCCTATAGTATAACAGTCTTTTTAAAAATGGAACTTTGTAGAATTTTTAAATGTTTATGGATTATACTCTGCAGTTTGATCTGTGGCTTTATCAGTAAGAATACCTGCTACCCTCAGTTATATAATTACCTATGCACCAGATTCAAATAATAGAATGTCTTCACTTCTCCACTTTGACTGTCTGTGTTCAAGTTCAAGTGTGATTGGCCCTGTCTCTGCCACATACAAACATTCAACAGATTGCTACACAACTGTCTTTTCTACAATATTTGCATAAGAAGGCAATGATCTGATGATACTCCTGTTACTTGATCAGTCAGGTACCTTTTTCAGGTACTGAATGATCAACCATTTCGGAGAAATGGGTATTTATTATGGATAATGAAAAGTCAAGAAAACTACTGTCCCCCCCTTGCAGGCTAAGCAATGTCATTAACGACTCATGTTTACATGCTTGGAGTGCACAACACTTTCTCTTGGCCATCCAGTTTCATAGGATTAATGAATATACAGTTTCCCCAATGCACTTTCAGTGGGTCTTTATACACAGTGTCTTTTACCTCCTTTAGAGATGGGTTAATTATCCAGATGTCTGAGTATCAGTGCCTCTTGCTTTTCAGCATTTACGATGTGCAGCATCCAATACTAAACCATTCCCAAAGGTATAATGAGCAAAATATTCATTGACTACTAAATCATATATAATTCAGATTCTGTTTCTGGCTATCGTTATTTAACAATGGCATTATCATAGTTGCAATAAAGTCTAATGCATAATACTGTACTTATCTCAGAGAGAGAATTAGGATTACCATAATTTATTAAATAAATGTATAATAATCAAAAATAGAAAACAGTTGTTATTGTTCTTTAGAGACATCCTATTAGATACAAGGTTAATGTTCATCTGTAGTGCAGGTGAAGCAGATGGAAGGAGCGTTAAGGGATTACATTAACTCCTTTAACAGTCTGCAGTCAGTCAAGTGGGCATCCGATTATATTGCTCCATCCTCCCATTTGGGGAGGAGGGTGGAGGGAGAGGAGTGGAGCTGTGTGCAGCTCACAGCTCCCCGGTCCGGCCCTGAGTCACATGTGCTCTGTGCTACCGCTGCAGCTGCAGCTGCCCGGATACCTGCCTCGACTGTCTGGACTGCACATACAGTGACTCTGGGAGTTGTTGTGGATGCGGGGTGTACACAGCTCTGTGGAAACACAACTTAGATATCTATTCAGTTTGCCATGCTGATTACATGGTGGTATTTATACCTCGCAGCTCGGAGCATCGCCGAACAATGCAAGTATTGCTGCTGTTTTTGTCTGTAGCTACGCGTCTTTTGAAGGTGAACTCTGCAGAAGGATAATGTGTGTGTGAGCTCAGTCTGTGTGTTTTCTTTTTTTCTTGTGATGGATCTAGATAACGGAGAAAGTCATGCTTCCATTAGTGCTACTGAGATAAATGTCAGGCTTAATTTGTAATCCCTCTACACTGACTATAACTTTCTACATCATGAATGCAGCATTTATGAAGTTTGAGCACATTGCCTGCTTTCTGGGTGCAGGACTTTTTGCCTCGGGTGTTTCTGTGTGAGATGTTTATCACTTATCAACAACAAACAGACACTGTATGCCTGACCAGGAATAATCCTCTCTTGTTTTCTTCCCTTTCTTCTTTCGTTTACACTTCTCAGCATTTAAAATGGCCTCAATCCTGCAGAAGCTGATCACCCCGCTTTTCAGCGGTCCTCCTGAGCCCCCCAGGAATAAAGTGACAGTGGTGGGCGTGGGCCAGGTTGGCATGGCCTGTGCTATCAGCATCCTGCTCAGGGTAAGAGCCCCACTGGTTCTGCCTCTGCTCAGATTACCCTCCTGCCTGCTGTTGTCACAGGAGGGGGTATTACCCAGGATCCTCCGAGACTGACACCGGATTACTGATCTCTTGGTGTCTGATCTGGGTGTTATCCCTACGCTGTCCTTGTTAAGGTGTGGTGACAATGGCAGAAAAATAATTTGTCATCAAAAGGGAAAACCTAAAGTGACTTTCTACGAAAGCAGTTCAGCCCATCTTTTCTTCTTCAGCTGAAAGTGGGCAGCAGCTTCCTTTGTGAACAGTAGTAATTACTTAGTTTAGTTTATTACATTTATTTGTCAGGGACCATGTACAAAAAAACATTAATCTCATACAAAGAGAAAAGATGTAGTATATTAGGTATTAGCTAAATTCCATACTTCAATATCACGAATGCAGTTAATACAAATACAAGTTTAAAAACATTGACTGCAAAATACTAAATGAAATCATAGATTTAGTATATAAATAGTATATAAGTGTGTGTGTGTGTGTATACACAAATATATATATATACAAACATGTATGTATGTATATATGTATATACATATATACAAACATGTATGTATGTATATATGTATATACATATATACAAACATACATGTTTGTATATATGTATATGTATATATGCAAAGCATGTCACTACTTGCACAGTAGCAAGGTACAACGTTAGTTAAGCAAGTAAATATATTTGTATGATCAGGTTTTTATTTGATTTAAGACCAGTTACAAGTACATCTTGTTTTATATGAATTTCCATCTTGTCTCATATATTTCATTGAGTAGTTACCTGTAGTAAAATATTATTAGTTCAGTAATTGGGCTTTATCTGTGATGAACTATAAATCTTAATCTATAAAACACAACCAAAAGAACATATAACGTGGCTTTATGGAAGCACATACATGCAGAAAAGCTGTAGTTTAAAAGAAACCGTGTGCAAGTGGGAGGCCATACGACAACAATGGGTCGGGTACTGTTAACAGCTTTAACCTCTCTATTGACATTATTTCAACTGGTAAACCCCCCCTGAAAAGCAGTTATGTTGGTGAATGAGTTTACTGCGAGGTGAAGCATTGTCATGTGGTTTGCTCTGACCTTGCCTGATGTGTGTAGGAGCTGGCTGATGAGCTGGCCCTGGTGGACGTGATGGAGGACAAGCTGAAAGGAGAAATGATGGACCTGCAGCACGGCAGCCTCTTCCTCAAAACCCCCAAAATAGTTGCAGACAAAGGCAAGTTTATATCCTAGATATGCCAAGAAATTAAATCTCAGAACCCACTCTTAGCTTGATAAACACAGTTCGGGTATTTTCAGAGTGCAGCTGACTGGCAAACACTCTGACCACTTTTTTGTGCCTGTAAAAATTTACAAAAAGTTTTTTTATGCATCAAATATGATTCACTGATGGTCTAAAGATACAAGGGTTTAGATTGGAATCTGAAAGTGAGCTTTTGCCCTTTTTACCATCCCGACGAATTCACTCCTCTTTCTTCTTCTTCTCTGACAGATTACTCTGTGACAGCAAACTCCCGCATCGTGGTGGTGACAGCTGGAGTCCGTCAGCAGGAGGGGGAGAGCAGGCTGAACCTGGTCCAGAGAAATGTCAACATCTTTAAGCACATCATCCCCCAGATCGTCAATTACAGCCCAGACTGCATCATCATTGTGGTTTCCAACCCAGGTGCTGTCTAACACAATTTCTTCACTCTGTCTTTACTGTCACACAAAAACAATAGTGCTAAAAACTCCCTTCAACAGTGGATGTGCTGACTTATGTGACCTGGAAACTCAGCGGCCTTCCCAAGCACCGCGTCATCGGCAGCGGCACCAACTTGGACTCAGCCCGCTTCCGTTTCCTGATGGCCGACAAACTGGGAATCCACCCCAGCAGCTTCAACGGATGGATCCTGGGAGAACACGGAGACACCAGTGGTGAGGATTTGTGGCATTTGTTTTTTGTCAGCCCTCCTGAACTAACTGCCTGTGAGCAAGCACAAAGAAACTATCACTATCATGTCTTAAGTTTTTGAAAGGAGGGTGATGGTTTCAACGTGTTTTAGTGCCTGTGTGGAGTGGAACAAACGTAGCTGGAGTCAACCTGCAGACGTTAAACCCGGACATCGGCAACGACTGTGACGATGAGAACTGGAAAGAGACCCACAAGATGGTGGTGGACAGGTAGGCCAGAGTTCACTTAGGTTGCTCACATTTCCTTGATTAATAATGTAATCGTATTGTGACCAAATACTCATATATGGATATTTTCGTTCACTGTTCTCACCTCTAAATGAATGATAATATTACATTAAACTCAAATGTAATCAAAACTTTTTCTTGAATTCATAGGATCTTACTCCAGTAAAATACTAAAAATCATTAGTCTCTGTGGTGTTACAGATTAATTAAACTTTATATCATCTGATTTTGAATATTTTGATAATAATTTTCACATATCAAAAACAGAGGCAAAGTGATAATTAATTATTTAATTTATCCACATTGCCATCCTGTCATGTATGAACTAGTCTTTTATTGGTATTAAAATACGTTTGTTTTTTTTTTCCTGGAAATTAGATTTGAAAAGTGAGATTGTATTATAATCAAGGATTAGACATAAATTAAATATTCAACTCTCCTTCTGTCTGTATCCTTCATTGGCGTTGACGAAAAAAGCAGCATTCACGATGCAAAATCTGCTTCTAAGAGTGCTCTTATGTTTTATGAGTTTATTTTTAACACCTCACATCGTTTTTTTTTTTGTTACATTTCAAATCAAATAACGGTAATAAGTCAAAACATTAAACAGTCCAAAGTTAGTTTTTGGTGTTTTAAGTTGTGTCCATGTGTCTCTCAGTGCTTATGAGGTGATCAAACTGAAGGGTTACACCAACTGGGCCATCGGTCTGAGTGTAGCTGACCTGACAGAGAGCCTCATCAGGAACATGAAAAGGATTCATCCCGTTTCCACCATGGTGAAGGTAAATAATGTTCACGCACACACACATACACATATTCCTTCTCACATGCATTTTACACCTCTGAACAGAAACTAAAACTTAACAAATTTTTTTGGATTTGCACACACATGCATTTATAAACATAAACCAAGCTATAGCTTTTCCTTTAAAAGCTTTTACGGGCTAATATCTACAACAAATAATTTTTGTAATGTTAGTGAAAAAAGGCTAGTAACAGCAAAGATTGTTCTTAAACTGCATCGGTTAAAATTGAATTGTGAATTTTAAATGCAAAAAAGCAAAATCCCATTATTATAAATTGATTATGACTGACTTAGATTTAAATCTGAATACTGAATTTTGCTTGTAACTCAAAATTACATTTTATTCTTATCAATTCTGGTTTGATTTTCTTAAATTAAGTCAAGTTCTCAGTAACAAACCTTTCAAATTTTTTTTCCCCAAAGTGTCACATTTAAACCTGATGTTATAATTACATTTAATTTCAAGCATTTGCTTTCAGTTTTAATTTTTGACTAACGAGTTAACTTTCCTATTTTTCACTCACTGTAAATATGGGCATAATGAGTTGAATTCTTTGCAGTTGTGATCACATCTCTGGTGGCTCTAATCTTTGTTTCATAGATGTCTACATGCTCATACAAAAGTGTTTTTTGTTGATCGACAGGGCATGTATGGAATCACTGATGAGGTGTATCTTAGTCTGCCCTGCGTGCTGAACAATGGGGGTGTTGCCAGCGTGGTCAACATGACCCTGACAGATGACGAGGTGGCCCAACTGCAGGCCAGTGCCAACACACTGTGGGACATCCAGAAGGACTTGCAGGATGTCTAACTGACCAGCAGGTGGCGGGATAGCTTCATCTTCCTGACTGCTTATGGCCTGCCATCACTCTACAGTCACTGAAACCAGACAGCTCCACCTTCTGCACCTTCAACCCTATGCCCTCTGTAGAGTCACAGGTATATGTACGGAGATTTAATCCCGTCAGATGTAGCTGTAGATGTCAGCGTTTCTTTACTTCTGCTCGCTGGAGACCAAATGAGTGAAATGTTGCTCTGACTCATTTGTCCTTGACTGTGTTGCAGTGTGGTACCATTTGTCACTTATGTTGCTTTGATGTGTAATAAAGTTTGTTGATGCTTGAACAAGAAGTGCATTTGTTCAGTTATTCAGTGGTGAAGTCCAAATCTACTGTGAAATATAATTTATACACACAATCACTGAGCAATTTATTAGGAACACCATACTAATACTGGGTAGTTCCTCTCTTTGCGCCCAAAACAGCCTCAGTTCTTTGTGGCACGGATTCAATAAGGTGTTGGAAACAATCCTTTGAGATTCTGGTCCACGTTGACATGATTGCATCACATCATTTCTGCAGATTTGTCAGCTGCACATTCATGCTGTGAATCTCCCATTCTACCGCATCCCTAAGGTGATCTATTGGATTCAGATCTGGTGACTGGGGAGGCCGTTGAAGTCCACCCAAGTCATTGACATGTTCATGAAACCAGTTTGAAATGACTTTTGCTAAGGGACATGGTGCATTGTTATGCTGGAAGTAGCCATCAGAAGATGGTAAATTGTGGCCATAAAGGATGCACATGGTCAGCAATAATACTCAGATAGGCTGAGGCATTCACACCATGATTGATTGGTATTATAGGGCCCAAAGTTTCCAAAGAAAACATTCCCCACACTATTACACCATCACCAGCAGCCTGGACTGGTGACACAAGGCAGGTTGAGTCCATGGATTCATGCTGTTGATACCGGATTCTGACCCTACCATCTGCTGCCTCAGTAGAAATCCAAATTCATCAGATCAGGCTACTTTTGTCCAGTTTTAGTGAGCCTGTCCCCACTGCAGCCTCAGATTTCTGTTCCTGGCTGACAGGAGTGGAACCCGATGTGATCTTCTGCTGTTGTAGCTCATCCGCCTCAAGGTTTGACGTGTTTTTCATTCTGAGATGCTTTTCTGCTCAACACAGTTGTAGACAGTGGTTATCTGAGTTACCGTTGCCCTTGCTGTCAGCTCCAACCAGTCTGGCCATCCTCCTCTGACCTCTCTCACCCACAAAGCGTCTCCGTCTACAGACCTGCCGCTCACTCATTTTTTGGTTTTCACACCACTCTAAGTAAAAACTCTAGAGACCGTTGTGTGTGAAAATCCCAGCAGATCAGCAGATTCAAAAAATACCAACAACCATGCTGCAGTCAAAGTCACTGAGATCACTTTTTTTTTTCCTCATGCTGATGTTTGATGTGAACGTTAACTGAAGCTCCTGACTTGTATCTGCAGGATTTTATTTATTGCACTGCTGCCACACGATTGGCTGATTGGATAATCGCATGAACAAGCAGGTGTATGGGTGTTCCTAATAAAGTGCTCTGTGAGTGTACATGTTATCTCTGCACTGTAGGTTATTTCAAAAATTATGAGTCGACTGAACTTAGGCTGCATACTTGGCTGACAGGTTTGCTCTTCTGCTTGTGCATTTCTTGCACAAGATCTTTAAAGGAAACAGTATACATGTAAAAACCTCCAGTCAGTAATCTTCCAAAACTAAATAGTTGCTTTTTATAGAAAATTGTTCATTTAGGAGCCCTTACATGTACAAATGTACTTTTATTCTGATTTATGTCAGTCTAAAAAAAAAAAAAAACAGTATTAAACCCTTGACTCCTCTTCATCTAAGCTGCTGACCTCTGTTTGACCCAGTCATGGCTGGGTCAAGCTGCCATTCCCAATAAAACTCACTGGGCCACCTCTTTTAGTGACCCCAGTGTAGACAGCGTGATGATGTTTATCCCGGTGTTAATCACTATGTGGTGAGAATGACTTAACTGTTGCTGACAGACTTTCTTTTTATATATATATATTGTTTAATTGCTTAACAGGCTGTACCAACGTGAAAGGAAATCCCTGCTGTGCCGAACACACGCTGTAAATCTAAACACTTCAGCCCAACAATAAAATTGAACATATGGCTCAGAATTTAACAATAACAGCTCACAGGCATGGTCATTTTATTTATATAGTTCATTTAATTACAAGTAAACTTGAAAAAAGCAACAAGTAATGTACAGAAAAACATAATAAATACATGAAAATGAAACAATTTAAGAAAAGAAGATAAAAGTGTAGACATGATCTCTGATAGGACCTCACAAATTCAGCTCTTGCCCGTCAGAGTAATTATCTAAAGTGCCTCCACCTGAGGAAGAAGGTAGATAAAAGAAGGATTTGGAAAAAAACAAAATCTTATATCATAGATGATGGTCGGGCAGCATGTTGGTGATGGCTTTCAGGGTTTTACCTTCTTCCAGAGCAGGCTGCAGAAGCCCCAGGAGAATGGATGAGGCCAGAGACAACCCCAGGCCATCGCTGCTCCAGTTGTGAGTCACTGCAGAGATGCAGAGTAAAGACATTTGAAAATGAAGCACGAAATTGCAAAGTCCTAGAAAGAAATAACATACAAACATATGGACATGTTTTTCAGGATCAGCCAAACAGTGTCTGGTCTAATGCTGGAATAAATGTGCTGAAATTAATTGTTGTGAGAAAAACAACTTGGTATCAAACTGTTGTAAAGACTGTATAGATCAGTTATAAGCCATTTGCGGGAGAAACTTTTGTTGCCAGTTTGTTAAACATCCCTCTTTCTTGTCATTAACAGTCAAGTCTGCAGTGATAAATGTCAATAAATTGTTTCTCTTAAAAAACTGCAGTTAAACATGTAAATAAAGTCATTTTTAATGGATTGTGTTTTTCACTCGCAAATAAGCCAGAAGTTAATAAGTCATTTGCAATTAAAAAGATCAATTAATCATTCATTTACATTTTTTTACAATTATTTGTTATGTCTGCAGTTGTAATGTGAATAAATAGTTAGTAAATAAATTGTAGTCCAGATGGTCTGCAGCTAAAAGTGTCATACTGGAGGAAGATCAACTCTAGCCAGAGAGAAATTTCATAACCTGGCAACCCAGATGTTGTCCTGGCTTACAACTGATCTATAAAGGATTAGTAAAAAATGTATCAAGCATTAATAAAGTTCTTATTTACAACTTATAAACCCTGTATAAAGGCTGACTTCTTAGAAAGTGATAGAGGCTTTAAAGAGCCCAATATAATACAACACCACTGCTTGTATAACGTTCTTTCTCTGAATTATTGGATGTTTGCCTGATGGTGAAACTGAAATTAAATGGTTTTGTTTCAGTTTTTTTTCATCATATTATATCATCACTCACCTGAATGTAAAGTGCCCTCTTCGTCTCTGCTGGCGCGCTCCAACACTGAGCGGTGTCCCTCTGCAAAGGATCAGCATTCAGCGCTCACTTCTCTTAATTTGAAAGGACAGCTCATAACAAGCCAGTTCTTCACTGTGCTGAATGTGCGCTTACGTGCTCCTTTTAGGTATAAGATGGCCTGAGGGGTCCAGTTTCTCCGCTGAAAAATGATGCCATCGATACAGTCTTTTAATCTCACACTGATATTTCTACACGTTCGTGATTAAATTCGGCGTAAGACGGGAGAAAGAAAAATGAGCTTTCACTCACCTGTGGCGCTGTCCAGCACTGGGTAACCAGTGTCACCACAAACAATGTGACTATGAGAGACATGGTTGAACTCTGTAATGACATTCAGTTCAATTAAAAGTAACAATAGTACAACGACTAATAACAGAAGTAACGAAGAGGTATCAACCTATATTTATCCATCAGTTGGTATTTTAATTGCCCCAATTTAGTATTAATAAGCAGTATATAAACATTTAATAAATTATTCATGACACACTATAATGTAGACATTTCCATATGTAATTATATATTACAAGGTTTTATTTATGTTTTATCATTTATACTATCATTTGAGATTATCGCAGCTGTGTTTTCCTATATTGTTATTCATTCATCTTTTCACACCAGCCTCCACCTATGGGTTTTAGTCAAACAAACACATTCAAAACATTTTTCTGCCTACAACTACATCATAGTGCGCTATAACCCATATTTTAATGTTTATATGGTCATTATAAATAGTAAATGATCGAAAAACACACACTTAACCACTTTTTCTTTAATCTTAACCAACTTAACAAAACACGCACAATAACACAGCAGGTGTTGCACCACTACAAGCACTTAGAAAGAGACATTGCAAAAAACAATCTTTCAAAATATTATTTTCTAACCATTATTGATTGTTTATATACTGTGTTTGAATGCTAAATAGGGGGACTTAAAGTAAAATATATATTATTAATGATGACAGCTTACCGTTAATGATCCTTTCTCTCTGCTCTCCTACGCGCTGCGGTCTGTGATCAAGTGTTTGATTTTGTGCTTCGTCCTCCTCACCGCTGTTACATTATAAGAAAAAAAAAGAGGCAAACCATCTCGTTATCAACATCAGTGCTGAGGCTGATAGGCGGCTTAATCACGTCACACTATATTTTTCAATTGACGGCAGTGACAGGTGCCGTTGAAACTGTCACTGCTCATTAATCACAGACACGAGGGAGACTTCAACTTTTTGTCAGACTCCCGTGAGCGGCAGCAGAGTCTCTGCAGCAGGTCACCGCAGGATGAGATTTTATGAATGGAGCTGATGTGATGACAGCTTGTATGTGGGTGTAGACACCTGCGGCTGAAGGTTGTGAAAAAGCTGCAATTGTTGGCGCATTTGTTGATGCTTTCTATAAAAAGCTGCATGTGTCTTACGAGTTACTATAGAAGTAACCATAGTGCACTCTTCGAGTGCAGAAGGAGAGATTTATTTGTGTTCACTGAAAGTACTGGTAACACCTTATAATACAGCTCATGCTTTACAGTCAGATTATAAGACAACACGCCCGTCAACTACTCCTACATACAGTAAGAGCAAGACATCTGGATCAAAAGTTACACAAAATGACCACAAAGAAACGCAAAACAACTGCATCCTTTGTGGTCATTTTGTGTCTCTTTGTAGTTATTATGTGTCT
This sequence comes from Xiphias gladius, assembly GCF_016859285.1. Classification (NCBI taxonomy): domain Eukaryota; kingdom Metazoa; phylum Chordata; class Actinopteri; order Istiophoriformes; family Xiphiidae; genus Xiphias; species Xiphias gladius. The sequence continues at coordinate 21,321,832 of NC_053407.1, read as the reverse complement.
CTTTGTAGTCATGTTGTGTCTCTTTGTGGTTGTTTCGCATCTCTTTGTAGTTGGTATGTGTCTCTTTGTAGGCGTATTATGCCTCACTGTGGTCGGCAGTGTCTCTTTCAGCGACATGTTCCAGGCGAGGCCTAGGGGGAACCTTGACCCTTTGGGCCTGTGCCCAGTCGGACTGTTCATCAATCCATCCATGTTTACGGTGTAATTTTGTTGTAAATGTAGGTAGAGAGGAAGAAAACAAGACTCTGAGGAACAAGGGTGTAAAAACTGGATATTCAGTGGAAATAAGAAATAAATTAAACTCTCGAGTATTTTTGTGAATGCTGGGTAGCTTAAGGTACAACACTGGGAAACAAAAAGTTTGTGAAATAAGGTGTTTACAACCTTGTTCATGGTGTGTAATTAAAGAGTAAAAAGGGAAGAACAGCGACGCATTAAATATCCCAGGTGACGTATTTAAAACTGCGATCCCTGCTGCAAAAATATACAACAAAAGTATAAAAGACACACTTTATTTCAAGTATGCACTTACAAAATTTAGGGTCAAACATCTCCACAACAAGCCTCTTGAACTCTTTCCACAACAAGTTCAGGTTTCTTTGCCTAAGTAACATTCAGCTCAACCTTATTTATTTTAAAGTACAAAATTCCAGTAACACTTCACAGAGGAACCCAAAAATGCTCTCAGTGACTGTTTAGGCACACAATCTGGAGGAGTGGATGCTACAAAAGGCTCCAGACTCTCCGCTGAGTTGGTCCAGTGGTCCCAAATTATCAGTCCATAAATATCGGACTGGAATCATACAAAAAAAAAAAAAAAAAAAAGAAGGAAACCTGCTTCCAACCGTTAAAATGAAAAAAAAATCTCTTGGTAACTTTGTCCAGTTGCAGTCAGATACAAAAGTGTTTCCTTCTGACGGAGGAAACTTCCTGATGTCAGTCAAATGTCCACAAATAAACCAATAAACCAGTGTCTTTTGTGCAGAAAAAATGTTTGGATTCACAGTTCTGGAGTGGCAATGACCAAAATATACAGTAACTATTAGAAGCTTTGATAAATACTGAAACTGAAACAACCCACTGTTATACCATAGTGTTGCTCTCGCCAATTTTGTCGACCAGCTGAAAAAGAAAGAGAAAACAATCCAGGGTTATTTATGAGCTGCAAGTTTTACAACTTACCCAGAAATATTCAATGCAAAGTTTAAAGCTCAGAGGAAGAACAAGAGGAAATTGCTTCTGCATCTGTCAGAAGCAAGGGCGTATGTTGGCTTTCAGAAATAAACAATTATATATCTTCTTATCTATAAGAAAATACTAACACTAACTTTCGGATATATATTGTTGTATAAGTGTCTTCACTACAAAGACTACTGATGTTAAGTTCTAGGGTCTTTTTAGGAGATTATTAACTATAAATAGAAATATTGATTATATTTTTTTCTTTACAGCCCATATACAGCCTTAGAGGCTGAACCCAGGGCCAAAAAACTGGAAATCAATCGATGCACCACTCCTTACCTTCATTTATTTATTGATTTATTTATTGACAGACTTGGTTCTGAAATAATAAAAGTGAGGGGCGGCGAAAACAGGATTTTGAAAAGTGAGCGGGTTGATTTAAAACCAAAAAGTCCTGAGGGGAATATTTTACCTGACGAAGGTCTAAGGACCAAAACGTTGATAACGAACTGAGCACATTGGATTGACAGCGTGGGAGATTTCTCAGAAGTCAGAAAGACTTCCTGGTGTGCTACGACTTTGTAGTTATCTGAAGGTTCATTAAAAATCATGGTGATAAAGCAACATGTGAGAGCAGGATTTTTGGCGCGAGGGATAAAGAGATCGTTTAAGAGAGGCCGACAGGATCAGAGCTTGGATATCATGAGCCGGGAGACTTTGCAAACCACGGAAAAGAACGTTTTCCCTAAAGACGGGATGGGGTTTTTATATGAAAACACAGAGAGGCACAAGATTTGCAAAATGTTTGGTGTGCTGAATACAGTACAATACACCACACACACCAGAGAGCAACATTAAAGGAATTATGTTGTGAGAACTGATCCCGAACACTGACTGTCTTTATGGAGACATGAAGACAGACAACAGACTCTTAGAGGGGAGTCCCATGAGGCCGCGCTCAGTACAACAGAGACGCTTTTCTTAGGCGACACAAGAGAACGACTGTCAGCGCTCACGTTTCAGTAAAAGCCTCCTATCGTATGTCACTTTTTTTTTTCACTTTTCTGACATTTTGCAGACCAAACGATCAGTCGATTAATCAAGACAATAATCGGCGGAATAACTGAATAATGAAAATAATTGTTGCACTGTGCTGAATTGCAATAGCTGTTACACAAATAATTATTCACAAAGTTCATCTTTAATTACTGTTTGCCTTTGAGGCCTAACTTGTCGTCGACAGCTTGTAAATTCAGTGTTTTTCAGGATTAAACTGTCAAATATAGGATGTTTGATACGCACCAGAACGCTTTCAAAAAAGTCCTTCAACTGTATGAACACACTTTACAAGGTGAGTAAATGTTATTTGTGAAGAGTTATCAGTCTCAACCAAGTTTTAACTCTCTAATAATTTAAATGTGAGTTCAGTTTGCATGGTTTAATGGTCGACATTGATGCTTACGGTACTGATCCCCGGTAAACTGAGCAAAGACCCGAGCACAGGCACTCGTCTGATGAAGCCCACTGCCACCGGGAAAAATCCCCTGTTGAAGAGAACGAGGTGAGACCCAAAACAATTCACATCAATCAAAGAATACGATGACAACGGGTTTGTCTTCGTTCTGTCTGAGCTTACCTGAATAGGAGGAAGAAACCGTAGATCTCCAGAACGACCCCAATGATCGGCCAGCCGATCAGAACCACAAACACCCCTCCCAGGAAGAAACTGGTGGCTTTTGCTTTGTGTCTCTGGAAGAAAAATCTGAACGTGCGCTCCAGGCCGATGACGAAGGACAGACCGGAGACAAACAGAATCTGTACAACAAGCAGAGGCACACAGAGCATCACAAGTCCGACATCTTTCAGACGACACAAGGGAGATGTCTGACAGCGCGGTGACGTCATTGGTCAACTCACATTTCCGATGGCGAGGAGAGCTTTATCGAAAAACAGCATCATCCCAAAGAAGAGGAAAAACACACCGAACCCTGTCAGCCCCATCCCGATTTCTTTAGAGTTTGAGAGACAAAGGAGTTGTTAGTATGTGCACGTGGTTACATCCCACGTTGTAAACTATTATTTAAATAAAGTTTTCAAATCTAGGGAGAAACTGACACTAACGGGGTCAAACAAACTGATATGAAACAAATATGAAGGTTTTCTAAAATAGGAATTACACTACTGGCTGCGAATTATAGAGGGCAAAATGAGAGTCGCCGTACAACTTAATAAGGAAAAAACTATATGAAATAAGATATGAACCACGTGAGTAAAAAAAATGACTGAATCTCACGATGAACCCCATTAGAAATTGATCTGTTGATCAGTTTCTCAATTGCAAAACAAAAACACACAATTTAAAAGACCATAAAAATTGTGAAAGGCATTAATAAGTCATTGTGTGTTCACGCTTTATGAACTAATTGATCAACGAATGAACTAATTAAAAACTATTGGCCTGGACAATTAATAGTGTAGGACAGTGTAAATTTAATTTAGTATATAAAATATATGTGTTAAAAACTAAGTTAAATATATATACACGTAATTAAGGATGTTATAATGGAGAAATATATAATTTAAATCAGAAATTTATTAATAAGTTAATCACTTCTTTATTTTAAATACTTTACAGTGACGTCGCGATACGTGACGTCGCGGTGCTCTCGGCCAATAGTATTTGAGCGTTTAGCCTCTCGCGTTCGGCTGAACCCGGGTTCTACGCGGGGACGACGATGACAAAGGAGGACGAAGGGCAGCAGGCGGGACCTACTCTGCGAATCCGTGAGGGAGATCATCCTGGCAGCACCGGGAGAAGCTAGCGGCTCACGCGAGGCTCGTGACGGATCGGGGCCCGCTGCTCCTGACGCTGGCGCCGACTGCACTGTGGATGCCCCAGCGGCGGCGGCGAGGGCGACGCTAGCGGCTGGTTTGCGCCACGTCCTCCGGAGCCCACGTAATCACGTAGCCCGACCAACGATCGTCTATGTAGGCAGGCTGCGTCAACGGCCTGCGACTACGTGTCCGCCCCTCACGCCCCACAGACCTCCTTTCTACCTTGTACTCGTACTCTGTTTTCTTCTTTTGCACTTTTCCTCCACTACTTTTATCTGACAGCTGCCACGTGTCGCTCTCGTCGGGCCAGCGTTTATTTCACGTTGCGTTCACTCACATCACAACCTAATCGTTTTAATGGGCAGATTTGCTGGAGGCAGCAGGGACAAGGCCTGCGGAAAACCCGCACATGAACTTCCGCCGTGAACACATTTCTCAATCAATAGGTTAAACCTTCTACTTCTGCCTTTGATTCGCGTAAAGCACGAGTAAAACCGCCAGTTTCCCGGCGTGTTTTTCCAAAAAATATGCAGTTTGGCAGAACTCTTCATTACTACAATCACATAGAAGTTCTACGCCCGGTAACTTTAGCTCCGAGTTCCTTTCCAGTCTAGAGGTTGTCAAACAGTCAACAGAGGTCAAAGGTAAACAGATGTGAATTTAAAAACACTGTATGGCTTTAATATCACTGGGATATGTAGGATGGCAGGATATAACCTCCGTGCATTTTCTATCCCAAGTACTACATTCAGGGTCGCAGGGGGTTGAGCCTGTCCTACCACCTTATATAATTTAGTATGTGCAATTAAAATATCTTAGTAAACCTTCTCAGTAAATAATAATAATAAAAAAAAGTAAAACCCGCAACCTTCTTAAATCTGGTGCAAAAAAAACCCTGTTAACTTCTGTTTCATGGCACAGGCCTCTGTCCGTGTCAGTGTTTTTTTTTTTCAGATTCAAAGCATGAGTGAACCGAGTATTTCTTTGTGACAGTTGACAGAAAACCCTGTTGTGACTCCATGTAATAGTGTTTGGGCAAGAACTGCACGGACTGTTGTGGAGGTCCACCCCGGAATGAGCAATATAGAGCAATATCCCTGCTCTATCCGCTTCTCAGCGGTTTGTGGTGCCCATAAATTCGGACAGAGTGGGACCTCATCAACTTTTCTTTTCTTTTTTTAAACTGTTGACGAATGCACGTTCGAACGTCCGCGCGTCACAACGGCGCAGGGATTACACTGTTAACTAAATAATTTAAACTATTTGTTCGTTTTGTTTTGTTTTGTTTTTTATATTTCGTTAATATTTACTCCTGCTAATAATATATGTGTGTTTCATCTGCAATGTTGTCTTGGATACGGAGAACGTTGAGGACACTGCGTAACTTTTTCCGTGATGTCACCGGCGAACGACATTTCCCATGAGCGCTTGGCAGTCACGAAAAGCGCAGTCTCAGATTCAGACGTGTTCAGCCGAAGCCGGAGTTTGTGTGGAAGAAGGAAGACTCTCTGCAAAAAACGAAACGCTGCGCGTTTGCAAATATGCACCGCTCGGAAACCTGCCTCGTAAAGTGACACATTTTACACCGAGTTTTTTTGTTTGTTTGTTTTTGTTTTCCCCAGGAGTAAATCACCATGGGGACAGTTTTCGCCATTGTTCTTGTTTTTGTCGGATGCTGTAGCAATGTGGTGTCTCTGGAGCTGCTCGTAAGGTCAGTGTCAAAACTTAAGACTGTGAATGGACTTTACTACATTACAGTTCTCACAGCTGTTACTTAATGTTGTTGTGACCTCCCCTCTGCAGCAGCATTTTGTTACTGTGTCCACATAGCAAGAGTAGTCGCTGGGTTTGACGCAGAGCCGTGTTTTCAGAGGTGGCAAGTTAACAGTTTCTGGGCTAATGTAACCCCTATTAAGTAGCTTTGAGCCTGTGTAGCATAAGTAATGTTCATGAAGTGTTCTTCTAAAGGGACTGTGTGAAGGCAAAAGTTAAGAACTAGCCCACATTTATCATACAACACAAATAAAAGGATGAAAGGCAGGTAAAAGCCATATTTACAAAGTAATTTTCCTCCCAGTGCTTTGTGTGAAAACGTTTCCTTGATAAAATGGGATAGAAATTACTCAAATGTAATTTTTGTTCAGTGTGTGTATATATACATATGTATATGAAGTATGAATATACAGTATATGTACACACATGGAGCTGAAAGGATTAGTTAGATCAACAGAACAGCAAAAATGCTCATCAGTCTCTTAGAGCCCAAGATGGTATCTTCAGATTGCTTGTTTGCTCGGTTCAACAGTCCAAAACCTGCAGTTTACTATCAAATAAGACCAAAAAAAAAGCAGGAAATCCTCACAACTGAGCAGCAGGAACCAGAAAATGTTGCACTATATTAATCTCAAAACCATAACCCAACTATCCTACTCCTCCTTCAGATATATCTCCTTCGCTCTCTGCGTAGAAATAGCGCTGGGCAATGTGTGGAGAAAATAAAAAGTAGAAGTAGAAAGTATACACATGCTGGATTATAGCTCCCAAAAATTTTAACGAGACCTTTTAACTGAATCTGTCATTGTTTTCTTCTTTCTTTAGAGAGTTTCCAGGATGCGGCAACATCGTCACCTTCGCTCAGTTTGTATTCATTGCATTTGAAGGCTTCCTCTTTGAGACAAACTTCGGTAGGAAGAAACCAGCGATCCCTATCAGGTAAAAATAGATAAATAAATAAAAACAAAATTGACCGGTTGATGGAGCTTAGATTTCCTTCTGCAGAAAAGATGAACAGACACTAAAACAAGCCTCTTTTTTTTCTCTAGTAACTACGTGATCATGGTGACGATGTTCTTCACAGTCAGTGTGATCAACAATTATGCTCTCAACTTCAACATCGCCATGCCGCTGCACATGATCTTCAGATCAGTACGGATTACTGCCTTTCACACCTTCACTTTTAAATGTTTCCTGTTACCACACGACCTCCATCCCTCACCTCCTCTTCAGTCTAATCTCCGTGGTTGACCTGCTGCTTGTTTCTTTGCAGGGATCACTGATCGCTAACATGATCCTGGGAATAATCATCCTGAAGAAAAGGTATCGCTGCCTCCTCCGACAGCTCGAAACCTCGAATGACAAATATTTTGCCCCAGAGCTCTTCCAGTCTGCACCATCACAGTACATCTGCGTGCATATTTATTTCAGTAATTTGTATCCCACCTTCTCCCTCGGCAGGTATTCAGCCAGTAAATATCTGTCTATAGCTTTGGTTTCAGCTGGTATCTTCATCTGCACCATCATGTCTGCCAAACAGGTGGTGAGTCTCGTACAAGTCACATCTCCACACGTTGTCGCTGGTTGTCATGCAATATAATCTTCTTCAATCCAAGACAGTTTTCTCTTTGAATATACACAGTTTTGACCTTGACCTGTAATTTGTTCGCACGTGCTTTTTGTTACTTGTGGTTTTTGCTTCTGCAGAATGTGGCCGATGAGGGATCAGAGGACCAGGGATTTTATGCCTTTGTGCGCTGGCTTATAGGTGGGTCTTGGGTCCTAAGCTCTTTAAAATGACATTTCATTTGGACTAGGGCTACAATTACTTTCATTATCTATTGAGGTCCTGATGTGTTTAGTTGTTGTTGTTGTTGTTGTTGTTGTTGTTGTTGTTTTATGCTCAGTCAATAAATTGACAAAAAATGTTGAAAATGTCCACAACTTAACAGAGCCTGAGGTGACTTCAAATTGCTTTTTTTTTTTTTTTTTCAACCAACTGTTTAAAACCCAAAGATATTCGATTTGCAATGTAATACAAGAAAATTACAAATCTGCACATTTGAGAAGCTGGAACCAGAGAATGTTTGGTATTTTTGCTTGATTTAAAAAAAAAAAAAAAAAAAAAAATCAATCAAAATTATTTCCAGTTAATTTTCTGATGATTGACTCATCCAACCAACTGTTGTCAGCTCTTAGTTGATTTAATGACTAAGTTAAAGGCCCAGTGTGTAGGATTTACAGGATCTATTGGCAGAAATGGAACATTATATTCATAATTATATTTTTATTAGTGATTAATCACCTAAAACTAAGAATCGTTGTGTTTTCGTTAGCTTAGAACGATGCCTTCATATCTACGTAGGCAGCGGGTCCTTTTCCACAGAGCCTGCCATGTTGCACTGCCGTGTTTCTACAGTGGCCCACGGACAAACAAAACACTGGCTCTATATAGGGCCTTTACATGTTTTTATGTTACCTGAAGGCCACCGTAGGTTCTCCTAGACGCTTGGAAAGGGAAGAAGGTGGGGAGTGGTATTCAGTTGGTTGCAGTCTGCAACCTCACCACTAGATGTCACTAGATCCCGCACACTGGTGCTTTACCACCTGGACGAGGGACAACAGTTGAAAATGAGCCGTTTGGCTAACACTGGCACATTTACAGTGATGCTGATTAATGTGCATTTTCCCTGAAAAAACAAAATGAAATGAAAATAAATAGATCTCTTTCTGTGATAGGTGGATGGATAGACACGGTCAGAGTTAATACTAGCAACCAGCGATATAGATATGAATGTAATTTCTGTTCTCTTAGGTATCGCCATGTTGACCTTTGCTCTGCTGATGTCTGCCAGGATGGGCATTTTCCAGGAGACGCTGTACAAGCAGTATGGAAAACACTCCAAAGAGGCTCTCTTCTATAATGTGAGTTTTCTGTTCTGCTAGCTCTTGCCTTGCGGGACACGACACACAAAACATCTTCTTCTGCAGGAATCTCCAAGCTTCATTTAGGCTCCTGTCTTCTGTTAAATGTTTTATAGTCCTCTAAAGCAAGTTGGATAATGTAGAAAACTCTTTCCACCTCTTTTTCTTGTCTTTCTCAGCACTGCCTGCCTCTGCCGGGCTTCCTGCTTCTTTCCGCAGACATCTACAACCACTGTGTCCACTTCAGTCAGAGCGGTGAGTCCCAGCGATTCACTCAGGAAAACGTTGTGGTTGGAAAGTGTGTGTTTTGTGACCGCACGTCTGTGCTCACTGATGTAAATAAAAAATCTTCTCCTTGCAGCTCCTGTAGTTGTTCCTGTGGTCGGACTGACCGTGCCGATTATGTGGTTCTACCTGCTGATCAACGTCATCACACAGTATCCTGCCAAAAAAAAAAGAAAGGAAGGCTGATATTATGTGTACTAGATATACCTCCTCATATTTATTCAAGAGGTTTCTAACATCAACAAAGGGTCAGAACATGATTTAAGAGAACAGAAAAGAAGAAAACATTTTTTAATGATACATTTCTATCTTTACTTTCCTCTAAAGAAACACTTGATAGTTTTACCTCCTTGTGCCACCAAGTTGTTTTTTACATGAAACAACTTGAGATGGAAAAGTCCAATTGTACATTAACTGCTCACAACTCAGACAGTAGACATATTCAGCGTGTGACGAGGGGCCATAAGTGGACATACTCCTTCGTTTTGAGTCGTCAGAATTAGGACCGGTTATCAAAATTCAGTACACACAGCAGCAGCGTCATAAAGCATTGCATCGATCGCGGTTAGTTTAAATCTTTATTTGTGTAAATCGAGGAACTTTCCCATTTCAGCCCTCACAGTGTTTTATCCGGACAAAGTTCTTGTACGGCTGAGTCTGTTATAGGCATCGTTAACAGCTGACACATCGAAAAGTTATATAGAGTTAAATACAGCATGAATATTTTGTTAAATAGAAAAAAAACTTCCTCAGGCTAAGGAAAAATACTGAAAAACGCTATGATAAAGTAGTGAAAATGTATTACTTTGTTGTCACCACTGAAACTGTCAACTATCTCACATGCTACACGTGTATTTTCTGATCATAATGTGTTCGTACACTGCAGAACACACACACACACAAACCTTCACAATACATGAAGAAATCAACATACCCGTAAACAAAGTAATAATGATGGCAGTCTGGGACTTTTAAGTGTTAGGGGTTTTTTTTTTTTTTCCATTTTCTCAGTCCCGTTGCAGACTTTAACCAGTTCCTTCAGGTACGTGTGCATCCGTGGCGTTTTCATTCTGACCACAGAGTGCGCCTCGCTGACCGTCACCCTGGTGGTGACGCTGAGGAAGTTCCTCAGCCTCATCTTCTCCATCATGTACTTTCAAAACCCCTTCACTGCCTGGCACTGGGTGGGCACGGCCGTGGTCTTCCTGGGTACGCTGCTGTACACGGAGGTGTGGAGCAACGTACAGAGGGCTCTGCGTGGACCGGACGTCAAGGACAAGAAGGCAGAGTGAAGAAGAAGGGACTGGAAAAAACAGCCACCGTGTTGGACTCATGGATCGTTTTTTGGTTGACTACCCTGCAGCGATTTTATAGTTATGGCTTTTTGTTCTCACACATCATTGGCTCTAGTGAACCGCTCAGACACAACAGGTGAAAGGATGATGCTGGTGATATTCTATATTTTTATTACTGTCAACCAACAACGTGTTGGTCCACCTCTCAGTGCTTTCCCACCTCTCTACCGTGTCTGTGTCACTCAGCCCAAAGCCCCTTGGTTCCTGCTGAAGACGCAAATCTTTAAAGCGGCTATATCTTTAAAGCGGCCATTGATCACGTAGTCACGTGATTAATGGATCACGTGACAGCTTGTTACTGAAAGAGTTTGCTTGTAGTGATGACTTTATGGGGAATTATCACCCAACCCTGCAGTTCCTCTCAGCTGTCTGTAGCATTTTAGCATCTTTTAACTCCTTGTTCTGGTTTTACTGCCCACGGCGTTACTGTTTTACTTCTGTTCTTGATTCTCACCGCTCTCATTAGGCAGGCGGTTTTCAACGAAACATCTCAACTGCACACCGCCTGCTCAGCACCAAACAGCAGACAGACACAGTTAAGAGGCCAGCTGGTGATAGTGGAGATATAGTACAGTGGCCCAAAGTGGAGCTTTTATCAGCTTAAGAGCCAGATGTTTCCCTCGGGAGTTGGTAGAGACTGAAAACACAGCTACAAGAGAGGGAATACAGGACTTAAATTCATCAGGTGGACACAAACACGACTCCAAATGAATCATAATGATGCTCCATAGCTGCTGGTTGTTTAAATAAGTAACTGTTTGCTGACAGTTTTGAGATAACAACTTAAAAGGTGATGAAATGTCTAAAGCTCCAGCTTTTTTTTTGGTCTTACATTATAGTAAATTGAATATTTTCTGGTTTTTGACTGTTGGTTTGAAAAGAAAATGACATTTGATGTCGTCACTTTGTTCTCTAGTATATTGGGATGAGCTTTCTTCGCTGATGTTTTATAGACAAAACGGTTAATTGAGAAAACAATGGGCAGATTAATCGATAACGAATATAATCTCGTCAGTTGCCGTCCTAGATATGTCAGTGTTGTGTTTACAGCTTGTTTCCCCTGCCCCCAAGTGGCCAAAAACAACAAAGAAAATAAGAAAATATATCAGTTATTGTAGGTTTAAAAACTGGTAACAAATATATAATTCCCTTTTTAAAAAGGTTATATAAATTCCTAAGAAAACTGGGCTTTGTAGCTGTGGATTTTAAAAACATTACTCAAGCAACAGTAAATAATAAATTTGTTAAGCACTAATTCCAGCATTGGATTAATACAAATTAGGTGCTTTAGTGAGTATTTAGCAGCAGGACGGTGTTTACAATCAACTGAAAATTGAACTACAGAGCCCATGTCCGCTGTGAAGAAGGAACATGTTGCCCAGTGAAACGGCTCACTGATGTGTTTTAATAGTTTTTGGACAACGGTCTAGGTCTATGGCTCAGAGGAATAAGATATAACAGGTTACTGTAAGTGGGATCTGTTCATAGTCGCTTTCGGTCTTTTATTAAAAAAAAAAAATAGAATATCACCAAACTTATCCTTTAACAATAGTACCTCATTAGCATTCAGAAATTCAAAATCATGGTGCAATTTTTTTTTTTTTTTTTTTTTTGTCTGTGATGTTGTTTGAATATTTATTTGATAAAAGTGACAGCTAATTTACTCCATATTTATATCTTCTGTCGATCAGTAGGATCACACTGAACGAGATAGTGTGATGCTGAATGGACTAAATACATAAATGTTTTAGAAGCAGCAGGAATCAGGATCATTGAGATTCAGAACTGATCTTTCTGGGGTTCCTGCAGTGGCTGTATTTTAGTTTTCGTGTGTCCTCGTCATATTGTCTCAGGTGTCCTGAACCAGCATTTGTCAACATGTGGAAACATTGCACTGTACAATAAATCCTCACACTCCCTGCCCACTGGAATTAAACTGGCAACACCGCTGCAAATAAGTGCTGTATCTCCATTAGTGTCAAACAACAGGAAATGTATGTTTAAAAGAGTTTTTGTAGTTGGTTTTTATTAGTTTTGGGCTTTTTTTGTTTTTTTTAGGCAGGGACACAATGTTCTCTTACGTTTCACTGATTTTTAAGACCCAGCCGACCAATCCGGAGAGGCGTTGTTCGGCTCCGGCCAATAGCAGCCGCTGTTGTTGTTCACGCCCAGCGGTGAGAAGAGCAGGCTGGCTGGAGTTGATCATTCTGAGCGCAGACCCACGGTAGGTTGTGGATTAAATATTGCTAGCGCCCGGAAGGTCCTGGTAGCCAAGTGTGTGCGTCGCTGCGGCTGCGGGTGCCGATGGGAGGAAACAGCCCGAGTCACTTCTCCCGTGAGGATGGTGAAGGCGGGGGAGTTACTTTTGTGAAGGGCATTCGGGTGAGTGAAAGCTCCGGGTGGGTAGGAAAAAAGAAAAAAAAAAAGTTTGCTAGGATTTGAACTGAGGGAAACTATTTAAACTAAAGGTTTATGCGCACAGTTTCTTCACAGATGCATCAATAGAGACGCTGTGGCTGCAGGCATTAGCGTGTCATGTTTGTAGCCCGTAGCTAATGAACTTCCCCCTGGTGTGAGTGGTGGATGTAGGGAAAAACGTGGTTGGCTGTGACATGGACCATTTGGAAAAACTGGAGAAAAAAATTAACGATATTCATTAAGTTTTCCAATAAATAATATTAAAAAAAAACCCCACATAATTCAAAACAAGACATTTTACAGCAAGTTAATTAAGAAATTAAAATTAAATTCATTATTTAATTATTAATTAGTTAATTAAAAGAAGTGCTTTGAGAGAAAATAAACCATTCTGCTTTAAAAAAAAAAAAAAAAAAAATTACGTCATGATTAAAGAAGCAGTTTGGTTTTTCTATAAGAATAAAAAATATATTTAAAGGCACTTTAAGTCTCTTTAATAATCTTCTAGTTATTATAGGCAATTATCACTGTGCGACTTTTACTGCCCTGTATCAGTGACATTGTACCATATCAAATAAACAAGTTTTCTATGAAATAACAATCATAACAACAAGAAGCTCATAAAATAGTAATTTTGTCTTTTAAGATAAGAGAGTCATATTTTTTCACAATCTAAGTATCAGTGTATCTCAACAAATTAATTTGTTAAAATGATCTTGTGATTTTTGAAATTATAAAAGTCAACAGGACAAAACAATTGCTCGAGCAGCAAAGGCAACACTTGTTAGGTAGGCATTAGGAAATAATTGCAGTGATAGGGAGAAAACACTTTTTCTTTATCTTAAATAAAAATACCAATACAACAATCTATAAATACTACAGAAAAATTGGCAGCAAAATGTCTCCTCTCAGTGATATATTATTATATATGAGATTATTAAATTGTTAATACTGATGCATCAATCGGCATTAAGCAGCATAATACTGTCGTAGCTACTGGAGGTGGAGCTGGTTTGAACTACTTTATTTTCAGTCAGGTAGTTTAGTTCAGTGTTTACCAACCTAGGGTTACACCCCCCCCCCAGCCCCCCAAAGGGGTACTAGATAAATCTGTGGGGTTGTGAGATTGTTATTGAGATGAGGAGAAAAAGTTCTGATATATAAAAATTGTTTTCTTCTTTTGGTTGTTTGGTGTAACTGCTAAAAAACTCATAGAAGCCCGAATACGTTTGTGTTTCGAACGGGTGGTGGGACAGTGATACAATTTGAATATGTCAATTTGGGCTTTTGGACACTGTGAAATATATTTTTCTGTATTTGCTGATGATTAATTAAAATTCAGAAAATAATCAACAAATTAATCGATAATGTGAGTAATCACTTTCTGCAGCCCTGATCTCAATTTGTAGGTAAACTCTTAATCTGAGATGTAACCTGTGACTACAGCTGACAGATAAATGTAGAGGAGAAAAAAATGACAATATCTCCCTCAGAAATTTTGTAGAATAGAAATATAAAGTAGCATAAAATCAAGTACAAGTACCTCAAATTTATACTTGAGTACAGTACTTGAATAAATGTACTTTTTGTAACTTTTCACCACCGGTGTTAGTGTGCTACAATGCCCAGAAAGGGTCGTCCTTTAGAAGTCAGTCAAATTATTCACATAAGTCAAAGAGGAGCAAATAAACAGTTCTTGAACTTCCCTTTTAAATAAATGTGACTCCAAATAAGTACCAAGGAAAATAAATAAAGGAAGGAATGACAGGCGGGACAAACTTAACTTGTTATCAGATGCTACCATTTTTGTGCACCAGCCCGAAAGTCATGTTCCCCATAACCCTGGTCTCCTCTGAGAGCTAACTCTCTAAATGTCACAACCAACAAGTCAGAATGAGAAGAAGAGATACTGAACCAAAGTTACAGAGGCACAAACAGGGTAGAAATGTCAGGGTTTTTGCCTCGATTATTTTATTTGGTATAAAAATGGGAATATTGTAGATGTACCTTTTTTTTGTATAGCAAATACTTTGGAGCCACAAGTCTGAACTAATTCTGTGTCAACAGCTGTAGCAATGATATGTAGATCCGAAAATGCTTTGCATAGATAGAAACAGGAGACTTAGACTTTTCTGTTTAATTAATCGTGATTGAAGATTGAGTCCAGTACAGACCAAAACACGCCTGGCGCAGACCAAAAGAAGAAACTAAACTGGGCAAGAACAAAGTTGAGAAAACAGAGCTTCTGGAACCCGTCGAGCTAAAATATAGAAAGAACCTAAATGAGATCATGTCAGGCTGCTGGTGCAGCTCAGGCCCTGAAGAAAGAGAGAAGAAATGCTGATTAGCCCAGCAGGTGGAGCTCACTACCACAAATGTTGCTGTTTTTTCTCTTGCTTTTCTCCAGCTGTCGGACAAAGTCATCAACCGGATGAGACAGTCCTCAAAGGTCGTCTGTCCTCAGCTCTCACAGAATGGACGTCCTCCTTCACACCCACCTGAAACGCAAACACCCACCTCAGTTCCCGCCCCCTCTGTTGAACACCTGTTACCCCTTCTGACACCTCCTCCTGCTCCATCCATCCCCCCTCCACCTCTTCCTCTTTCTCCTCCTCCTCCTCAGGAAGCCCCATCTACACCTCCATCGGTGGAACCTGCTCCTCCTCCTCCTAGAAAGCTCGTCCCCCCTCCTCCTGTGAAGTTTCACTCCCTTATTCCAACCTCTGTTGAGACAAAAACTCCACCTCTGACCGACCCCGCCGTCTCGGCCCCACCTCCTCCTCCATCCGCAGTTTCTCCACAAGTCAAAACAACTGTGGAGCCTGCATCTCCTCCTGCAGTGGAGCCAGTAGTTCTGCCTCCTCCCGAACCCGTCGTCACACCTCGCGTAGAGCCAGAAAGTCCGTTTACACCGCCAGTTGCGGAGCAAGTCATCGAACCTTTTGTCCTTCCTCCACCTGTAGAGCCATCCCCAGCAGCTGCAGCTCCATCTGAACCTTTAGCTTCATCTCTTCCCTCTGAACCTGTGAAACCAGTACCTCCAGCTACTGAACCTGCTGCTGCAGCTCCAGCTGTGGACCTTCTTGAAACTGTCGTCCCTTCAGCTCCACCAGCAGAAGCGGTTCAGCCTCCACCTACTGTTGAGCTTGCACCAGTTGAACCAATAATTACACCCTGTCCTGTTGATTCAGCTCCAGCTGAAGCTGTAGTTTCACCTCCTCAGTTGGAGCCAGTAGTCCCACGTGCCCCAGCTGAAGAGGTGCTTCCAGTTGTGACTCCAGCTGTTGATTCACCTCCTCCATGGGAACTGGTTCCACCTCCACCTCCTCCAGAGCCAGTGGCAGCTCCCCCTCTTGCTCCAGAGCTCACTTTTGAGGACTCCCGCCCACCTCGTCACTGTGTGGATCTGGCCGTCATACCCGCTGGCGCACCTGTAGGTGAACCCCTCATAGAGCCTCCAGCACCACCTCCAGCTCCAGCTCCAGCCCCAGTAGAGTCCACACCCAACCTGCCTCTGCCCCCTGTTGTTGAGGATGAAGTGCCTGCTGTCGCCTCAGTGCCTCCGCCTGTTGTAGCAGGTAAGTTGGATCCGTGTGTGTGTGTGGCGGTTTATCAGAGGACACAGTTGATTCATTTGGACGTCCCGTCACTCACTTGTTGGAACGCATAAGTAGGATCAATCGTACAGTTTTACAGTTTCGATCAGACGAGAGTGAAAAAACACATTCAGGAGCTGACAGGAGGAATAAAGCAACTAAACCTAGAAGCACCTAGGTCTACTGTACATTAGACATGACATGATTTTATGTTGATGGTTTCTGTCTGATAAAATTCTAAGGATGGATCATATTCCTCTAAATCTTTAATAAAAGGGTGTAATATTTATGTTGACAGTGTCAGATATGTGGTATTATCCTTATCAGTCTCATTGAGAAAAATAGATTGTTAATATTAAGTTACAACAAACTGAGGAGGCTTTGCCAGAACTTGGTTATGTTTGGACATGAATAATAATATTCACGCTGAATCTAACAAACTTCCTAAACTTCTCCATGTCGGTCCTAAAACCAGCGTAGTGTCACGTTACCACCAACAACCAGACTGGTGTCCGGCAGTAGACCGTGGTGGATTGTGGGATACACTTAGCTCTGAATGCGCTTCCAAGCAGCATTGGGAAAAGTGTCCATCAGGTGTTGGTTAAGTGAACTGTGTGTTGGTACTTTTCCCAAATGGGAAACGCTTGTCTAGTACCCGTTGTCGCATGAATGCGCTCTTATTTGGACAGAGCCTTTTGTTTCTTCTTAATAAGCAATGTTACATCTGATAGCAGAATTTTAAGGCTTTTAGAACAGTTTGAAATAAATCAACAATCTCATGTTTTGCTTTGTTTGTTCTTTTTTTCCCAAAAATTTCCCGTGTTCACAAACAGCCTTGCCCGTTTCTCCTGAAGTGCTGGAGGAAGAGCTGAGGCAGAAGATCAAAGAGGAGATGCAGAGAAGTCTGGAGGAGGAGATCAACCAGAAGAGGCAGGAGCTGCAGCAACAGTAAGGACAGAGAGGTTTCTGTCATGAGTGTGTGTGTGTGTGTGTGTGTGTGTGTGTGTGTGTACGATAATGTAAAACAAGGTAGAACTTCATTCTACGAGCCCAGTGTTTGTGGCTGCAATGCTCTGCCAACATAGTAAAAAAAATACATAGTAAAATAGAACAAATTAAAACTAAAGTAGAAAGAAATATTTGAGAAAACAATCTCACCACAAGGCCCATTTAGTAGCTGTTCTGGAGCTTTTGATCATATTATTACATGGTGTCAATCAGCAGGTGGTTTGCACATTGGTCATGGAATTACAGATGTTTGAGTATTCATTTTCTTCTGAGCACTTTAAACACTGCGCATCCAGGTTTCCTCAAAAGCTGAGGTTTCAAAGTTCATTCTTGACATTTGAGTCAGCAGTTGACCCATACAATTTCACCACAAGGTCCGTTTAATAGCTGCTCTGGAGCTTTCGATCATATCACACGATCTCTATTAGCAGATAAAAGAAAAAATAAAGGGGGAATCAACATACAAATGATGATGGGCTAAAAATTACAAGCAATGAATAAACTTTACAGTAAAGTACATAAATGTTACTAATTAACACAGAAATATAAAGTATGAGTGGAAAATGAGAAATGGTAATAATGTATTGTAGGGCTGCAACCAAAGGTAAATTTTCATTATCAGTTAATCTGCTGACTAATTTTCTCAATTAATTGATTAATCATTGAATCAAATTGTAAAAAAAGAGTAAAAATTGCTAATTTTGCTGATTTTTGCTGATCAACTAGTCGATTGATTGACTGATCAGTTCAGCTCATCCACAAGCAGAAAATGTTCTAAAGTGCGATCCTTGTGTGTGTATGTGTGAAGGCTGGAGGAGATGAGGGCTCACGCTCAGGCAGAGGCCAAGGCAGCAGCTAAGGCTCAGGTGGAGGAGCAGGTGAAGAAGACGCTGGAGGCGGAGAAGGCGGCGTACATGGAGAGCCTGACAGACTCCATCATGAAGGAGCGAATGCAGACAGAGGATGAGAGGCTCATGGTGCAGCTTTATGTAAGCAGGAAAAGACATGCATGACCTTTACGTGCAGTACTGTGCAAACAGTTAAGGCATTGAAAGTAAAATGAGGATGCGGTCGACTTCATACAAAGTGCAGTAAACAGAAAGAAAAAAAAACCCTATATCAAATCAGTCACAACGAACAGCACCAGTTTTCTCAAGTACACATGTGCACTGAATAGTTCAAGCTACTGGGCAGGCAGGTTGGTCCGAGCATCTTGCAGAACTTGCCACAGTTCTAATGTGGATTGAGCCTGTCTCAGTGTCTTCTGTCTCTTCATGTAATCCCAGACTGACTCCATGATGTTGAGATCAGGTCTCTGTGGGGGGGGGCAGACCATCTGTTGCAGGACTCCCTGTTCTTCTCGTTGCTGAATATAGTTCTTTGTGACTCTGGCTGTATGTTTGGGTTCTCTGTCGTGCTGCAGAATGAATCTGGGACCAATCAGACACCTCCCTGCCTGATAAGAATCTTTACATCTAAAGTGCCGAAAAGCTCTGCACGGTACTGTATGTGTCAGGATCTCTTGTAAATGTGGCAGCCTTTCCCTCCTCTTACCGTGTCTCTTTCTCTTTCTTGCCCTCTTTTCGGGTTTCAGTGGATGGAGCTGAAGGTAAGACGGGAGAGAATTCCTACTTGCATGACTTTCACTTTCATTCTGACCCGACCAGCGGCTGCACAGCTGTTTTCCACTCTTTGTTTCCACATAAAACACAAAGTCGCTATGGGAAATCGGGTTTCACATTCCGCAAAAAAAAAAAAAATTTATGTGACCTTTTATTGAACCTGGCAAATCCCATTGAGGTTAGCAACCCTTTTTTTCAAGTTTCAGACAAGACAATACAACATCAGTCACACAAATAAAACAATACTAAAATGTGACAATGTTTGACAGCTCAAATAAGCTAAGAACAGAGAAAGTTACAAAACAATTGTCACTATTAAGAAAGCTAAATCAGAGGCAATTAGTAAAGGAATCATTCGCCATAGAGTTTACAATAGCCTTGGGTCCAGTTGGGGATTCCAAGTTCTTTACTTTCATTTTCACCTACAAACTATTCTATATTGTGAAACAGCAAAATATAGTTTTTGCATGAATATGCTGCTTTTAGAAGTTCTGCTCATGTTGTCATAATTATTTTGGACTCACACAGGCTCATCAGCTGGAGGAGAAGGAGAAAGAGTTGAAGAAACGAGACGCTCTCTACAAGGCACATGTTGCAAAACTTGAAACAAAGGTAAGTTAACCTTTCCCTAATGTTTATCATAAGCTGAGTAAATCATTTTTTACCACCACAGATATACACTATGTACACGCGCATATATATGTGTGTTTGTTTGTTTGTTTGTTTGTTTGCTTACAAATGACATTGATGTGCAACAGCTCTGAGGGACTTGCTACTCTTAAGACATGCACAAATTGGCATGTTGGCATTTCCTGCACAGCCATACTGATACTTTAACTCTGCGTGTGTGTTTATTAGTTTTCAGCACTGCGTGAATGTTTTTATTCCATGTGTACCACTTCAAAGACAATTCTCCATTGCCATGAAAGATTTTCCGAGTCTGACTCAGCGGTGATATTTCATCTCGATGGTAACGTGTGGTGTTTTTACCTCTTTGACAGTGTACTGAGTTTTACAGAATGACTGCTGAGAACTTTCAGAAGGGCAAAGAGGAGACACACAAACGATTTGCGTAAGTCATGTACCTACAAATTTACTTAGGGATCAATGTTATAAAAGCATTTTTACAGCTGTTGTGTTGTGGGTAGTAAGGTTACAGAGTGCACCGACACATAGAACAGGGACAAGGTGAGAGACAGTGCAGGTTATACATGAGATTATAGGCTAGTTTGAATGTTTCACAAGTTTTGTGGTATTAACTACCAAACCAGCGTGATGTTTGGTATTTGCATGTCTGTGTTTTTGTGCCTCTCTCAGGCGTTTCAGTATCCAGCCAGTGTGTGGAGACCTGCAGAGTCAGATTTTAAAATGCTACAAGGAGAACACAGGAAAGACTCTGTCCTGCTCGAGTATTGCCTCGGCCTACATGCAGTGTGTGGACAACGCCAAGAAAGTACGACTCTTTTTTTTCTTCTTGAATTCTCATCTCTCATCTCGTCACATTGTAGTCCTTTACTCACTTCTATTCGCGACTTAATTTTAACAGAATTTCTCTTCTCTCCATCTACAGAATAAACTGAGCACCGGAGGTTAATATGGGCCACTTGACCAGGATGTCGGTACATGTGACATTTTTACTGCTGCAGCAAAGAAAAGCCAAAGGAAAGAAATCAACAAACAGACGAGTTACAGAGGACAGAGTCACAGGAGAATCAACTAAGATCCTTTACGTGTATCTAGAAGAAGTGCCATATACCCTCAGAGTCCCTTTTCTGATGTAGGCCAGTAATGTGGTTTAGCTTTAGTTCAGCTGGTTCATTTTAGCTTTATGTAGCACTTTGTGTCTGCGGCCTCTCAGGTTCTTGGGATCATTTTAAAACCAATGGTGCCAATACCACAACAACTACAGAAGGATGTTTTTAAGCGCTTGTCTTTGTTAATGAGGCAAAACATAACGAATTAGCATTAGATTAAAGTTTGTCACAGATGAGTTTCATTTTGAAAGCAGTGTGAATCCACGGTATTTGTATGTGATACATGCTGACTGAGAGCATGGTTAATCAATATATACGTGTGCCTTGAAGTTGTGAAAGCTAATTGAGATTGCAGACGCTGTTACACGAGCAGATTGTGCAGTAACAAAGACTTGTACTTGTTAAAGGTTATTGTACTGTACATAAATTATTTAAGGGAGTTTTCACCTTTAACTTGTCTTCCTCAAAGTGTGGTGCATGCAAAAAAAAAAAAAAATCAATGGGTGTCAATAAATTGTTTCGTTCAATCACACAATGACATTCTTATTTCACAGTTTGAGAAAATGTAAATGTTGGTGGTTGTTGAATTGAGATTAAGTAAAGGAATCCACAATTAGGTAAAAAGTCACTTTACTACACTCAAAATGTAACAATGGTGTTTTTTTACTGTAGGTATATTCTAATGTCTGTTACTTTTGTACTTTTACTTTAGTACGATTTTTACTGCAGGAGTTTGACTTTTAACAGAGTATTTTGCACTATTGTACTCATTTTTTCTACTTTTACTTTAGTACAGGATCTTAATACTTCTTCCACCACTGTCTATACAGTTCTAGACAAAAGTCTGTTTTTTGAAGTGAGAAGGAGTAAAAACCTTTTATAAAAATGAACCTTTCTGCAAATGTTAATGCACTGTTACCTTTTTATTTCAAGACCTTCAAAACTACTAAAAAAAAAAAAAAGTAATTGTGGCATGTGCTAAAGTTTAGGCATCCAACTAGGTCAGTTATCGTCATTTCCTTATTTTGTCAGCTTCATCAAATGTTCAGGCTCAGTTTGTGGAAAAGTGAAAGGTTACCATCAATTCTTTTCTACATTTTGGATTTGAAAATGGTCGGTAGTAAAGAAAATATATTTCTAAAGAAGAAAAAAATTGCAAAGTTTTTACACAGTGACGGGGTCTGTACGTTGAAGAAGTGAAGCTATCCTCTGTATAAGTCTATAGAAAATTAACAGTATTTAATCTTGTCTCTGCTCAGGTTTTTTTTTTTTTTATTTAAGTTAAATTTAGATCTTGTGTGAGTGTTTTCCTTTTGATTTTTAGGCACACCATGTCCTGCTTCATCTGAAGAGGGAGTGAGAGTTTGCGTGTACATGTGTGGATGTGCGTGGGTGCAGACGTATAGAGAGGTGTAGAGATAAAATTAAAGCATTAGATGTTCTTCTAATAGGCTGAGAAAGATCTACAGCCATGAAAACGTCCTGAATAAATTGAATATTGTATGGTTGTCAAGCTGAAAACAAGGCTGGTTCTGTTAGTTCCTAAAGTTTTAACATTTTGGAGGTTAAGTTGCACGTGTCTCTGTGTTTAAAACTACACGATTTGAACATTTAGCCTTCTTGTTTTCAGGCTTTCTTAATTACGTTGACTAGTTCTGTTGCTTTGAACTTCTATTAATTGAATAGTTCATCAAAGCTTACATTTTGCAAATGTAATTTATTTTAAACCTCTTCAGTTCATATCCACACCTCATCCACCACCGTGGATGCAAGGCCGGGCAAGTAAAACAGAGGTGAAGCTTTTGTTTGCAGACCGAACCTGACAAAGAGTTATTTAATTAGCCGCAGAGGAATGGTGTGTGTGTTAAACATTATGTAGTTGCATTTTTTCCTCTTGAAAATAGCACTAGTTCACATGTATTTGTGCTTGTGTGTGTGATTAATCTGTTTTTAAAATCTAATGAAATCCAAACATCTGCTGCTAAAAATGCAAACGTGGAAAAAATGGTCCTTTGTGCGCTGTTTTCACAGCTTCTCGAGATATAGAGTGTTTGTTGGTTGTTGCCTGGTTATAGCTAAGCTAAGGCTACTGGTTTTTCAATCAATTGATCATCTGACTGACTGATTAATAGTTTGATTCTTAGTTAAACTGTTTTTCAGTGTAAATATGACCAGTTTATAACAGTTTTAAACCTGGAAGGAAAATGCTAAAACTTATCAGGCAAAGTTAACGTGAAGGTGTTCTAATCAATATTTTTAGCCATGCTAGCAAACAAACAAACAAACAAAGCTAGCAACTAGTTGGTGAACATGGTGGAGCATTTAGCAGCTATGGGGACATGTATTTCTCTCAGGAGTTGGTGGAGAACCAGAACAGAGCTAAAGAAGAGTAAATATTGGACTTATATTCAGCATGTGAACAGAAACAGGACTCGGAAGTAAATGCTTGTGTTGCTTCATGTGCGCTGGATGTATAAATTGGCAACTGTTTGCTAACACATTAGCCATGTCAACTTTATTTGGTAATAATGTGCAAGTGTTTTGTTTACAGGTTGCTTCCACTGCCCACAAGTGACCAAAAACAATTATTCCAGGTTTAATAATGACTAAAATGTGCACATTTTGGCTCCTTCAGTAAAAGGATCACCTGTCCCTCCAGGTTGTAGTCGGACACTCCCCATTTGCTCTGACTCTCTCTTCTGTCAGGTGAGTGGACAGAGGAGGTGACTCCCACCGACTTCCTCCCTTCAAACTCCAAGATGTCGGAGTGGTTCTGGGCGTTAGCCAGGGCCTGTATGTCGATCTCCTCCGGGTGGACTGGTGTCACCAGCAATGACTGGCTGCTGTCTGGCTGGCGATGCCTCCACCCACTCCTCTCGACTCCGGCTCTTGCTGCTGAGGGTGGGATTATTTTCAGCTGGGAACTGGCTCACATGGAACATTTCCTTGCACCACATTTGGTCAAAATGCTCATCATCTGTCCTGGGTCCACAGTGGAGTGAAGGTAAGCGGGCCGCAAGGGATTCTATCTGGCAACTAGTCAGAACAGACGACCTTGATGATCCTTTGCTTAGGCCGTACATGGTAAGACCCTTTGCACAAACCGATACAGACAGAATTTTCCTAGTGTTAATTCGTCATATATTGACAAATTTTTATCATAAATGCATTATTTGTACTGCAAAATCTCCAAGGAGTGCAGATTCTCTGTAAAAATGTGCAGAGTGAGCGGAGGATAGCGTACCTGTAGTTTCATTGCAGTTGATTGCTGACCTGAAAGCAAGCGTCAAAAGATATCTTTCTTCTCCTTCAGTATGAAATGGTTCAGAAGCAAAATCTGTCATTTTGTTCAGCTGAAACAGACTTCAGTAACACATTCTTTCCACCTGACTCAGCATAATTTTTGAATCAATACAACTTGACACTCTGTAGTCTCACAGCTCTTTCAGTACCAATAATTAACTGTTTTCCTGTTTCTTCTGCCCGCACTATACAAATGTTACTGCATGCATCGAGCTGAACGTACTTCCAGTAAAGGATGACGACAGGAGTTAGCCTTTGAAGTTTTTACTGGAAGCCTTTATGATACAGTGAAAGATGAGATAAAATTAATATACTAACAAGATTTACAAGACTCTCAAAGTAGTTGCCTCCTATCCCTGATGCCAGAAAGAAACACAACAATCAGCAGCAAAAGAATAATCCACATAGGACCGATGACACAGTAAACAGTTTAATTAATCTAGTAAACAAAGAGTCCTCTGTAGACTGTACTTTCATTTCTGCATTAGTGCAGTATATATCTAAACTAATAGCAAATCACCACATCTAATATTAACTATATTTGGTAGATTGTGGACAGGTGGCTGAAAATGTTTCAAACTGGGTTTTTGTGATTAATGGTGGATTTTTTTTAGTGCTCTTGAAAAAACTAATTGTACGTTTGTTTGTTTGTTTGTGAAATGTACATTTTCTCAAATAGTAGCCTTTTGTTATAAGCAGATCGGGGGGGGGGGGCAGTCTTCATACTAGATATTTCTGTCATTGAGATGTTTACAGTCTGATAACAGTTTTCTGTGAGAGCTCTAAGTCTATTGAAGGATATAGGCTTTTGGAATTGGAAGGTGAGTGAGTAAGTGTAAGTTGACAGAGTGTATTATGAGGGACAAAATAAAATAGAAACAACGAGAAAAGGAGGTGGACAGTTTGTGTTTATGTCTAGTTTTTCATCCCACAGAGAAAAGCCCGTCACTGTATCCTTATCACCCACTCAGTGTACTCAGCAATACCACAAAATAATTCACATTACACTTAGACAAAGACTACTGGCTGGCATATTGTCTCCATCAGCATCACATCACAAATAATCATCGGACACTTGTTATAAAATTAGGGACGCATTGCACCTTTGAAGGGAAGCTATTCATCTCTTTTGCTGTTGGCGTGGGAGGCGTGCATATGGCTTTGCTGATAAAACAAAGCAATGCTGTGAAGGTGCAGGGCTGCGTGTTCATTTTATTAATCATAACTTTGGCTGCTGAAACATGCAGATCCAAGCATCAGATCCTTCACGGTATCACCTGTATTGTATGTACAGTATGTGGGTTCAGATCTGTTGCTTTTATCTACTTTTGGAGGGGACTGAGTTTATCGTTACGCAATCCTGTCCTTTCTTTTGGTGGTGCTATAGTGATTGTTACCAAGGACGCATCTGAAGCCTGCAGGCTACTTGAGAAGGACTGTTATATAACGCTGCTTATGTGTGTGTGTGTGTGTGTGCGCATGTTTTATCTTGTCACCTTGTTGCCTGCTGAACCCAAGGGAGAGTGTGACGTCTGATGGGATATTGCCTTAAATTTTTTTTTTTTTTTTTAATTGAAGGAATGGTGCAATACAAGTTACAAAATGCATTACATTAGCCTCTGTTTTTTTTTTTTTTTTTTTATAAACAAAGTTCTCCTTACCCACCCTCCCCAAATACACCTTGGCATCTGACGTGCTCACAGTACAACATTTCAGTTCCCCAGTTACATTCAAATGCTTTCATCCAGTGGCTAATTCCCCGAGAAGGTTACCATTTCAAATAGAACTTCACTGATCCCCTCAGCTAAATTTAATCTTTCCTCTAGTTTAAAAAAAAACATTACATCCTCCAGCCAAGCAGCAGTAGATGGAGAGGTAGTAGATTTCCAGACCAACAAAATTCTCCCACAGGCGAAAAAGCGATGTGAATGCAATTATGTCAGATTGATTTGCATTTAAACCCAGAGTTTCATCTGCTATAATACCAAATACAGCTATAAGCAGGCAAGGTCTTAATGTCATCCCAAGAACCTCACTGATGGGTTTAAAAACCGTTGCCCAGAAGTTGTCAAGCAGAGGGCAGGACCATAATGCATGTGTTAGAATGGCTGGAGAGAAGGATCACCTGTCACAGCCAGCGTTTGTCCAAGGATATATGTCCGCAAGCCTGGCTTTGCTTAAATTAACTCTATGCAAAACTTTGAATTGGACCCTCTGCTGAGCTTTTGACCAGTGCTCCTTAGTAAGGTCCAGTTTGTCCTCTCATCTAGTTTTAATTTTGTGTAAGTTTTGATCTCTTAAAGACATCAGTTGAGAGTATATTACAGAGATAAACTCTTTATCATCAAAGCTAAGAGCGCGTTTTTCCAGCATTGTAGTAGGTGGAAGATCAGGAAAAGAGGGAATTTCTGCACATAAGACCATTCAAACCCCATTGTTTATAGGTAGAGTCGAGAATAGAAGTTGGAGAATAGATGTTTTCTATGAATAGGACCAAGAACTGAAGCTGATGTGAGCTTAAAGTGGCAGCGAAACTGATAAAAAATTTTGAGGGTGGAGAGCACATCAGGGTTGAGTGTAAATTGAGAGCGTTTCAGCGTGTCTCAAACAGATACCAGTTTTTACCTGGCCGGTGGAGCGAAAATAATACCTTTTTCAATATTAGAGGCCCAATAGTAATGAATAAGGCTAGGAAGGCCCAGTCCACCTACCTCACGGCCTCTTTGGAGAATGTATTTATTAATCCTTGTGACCTTGTTTTCCAAGTAAAGGAGATTATAGATTGGTTGACTGATGTGAAAGAGCACGTCCTTCATATTCCTAGATATTTGAAACTGTCTTGAGATAAATGAAAAGGCAAAGATTCCTCTAGGAATCTGTAGGGCTAAGTTATTAATGGGGAAACATTTGCTTTTATGGAAATTTAATTGGCCTAGTAATGATACAATCACATGACCACTAGGGTCACTAACATAAAGCAAGAGGTTGTTAGCATATAGAGATACACAATGTTCCATGTCCCCTCTCCTAATGCCTTGGTTGATTTAAGTGCAGTAGATTGCAATTACGCTTACAAAAAGCGGGGACAATGGACATCCTTGGGGAGTGCCACATGTTTATGAGAAATAATCAGAATGAGAATAATTTGTCCGTATGCACGCTAAGGGTGAATCATATAATAGCTTAACCCATGCTACAAATGTCATGACAAATCCCAATTTTTTTAAGACGCTAAACAAGTGTAATCATTCCACTCAATCCCTTCCCCGCATCCAAAGAGATTACAACCTGTGGACATGAGAAGCGGTGGTTGAATAAACCAAATCAGCCAACCGACGGATATCGGGAAAAGGTGTAACGATTTTTTAATTAAATCTGTCTGATCGTCTGGGATTATTTTAGGAAAACTGTGCTCTAAACGACGCGCCAGCACTTAAGCCAAACCTTTCACATCCACATTCAACAGTGAGATAGGGTGCTATGATCCACATTGAGTCAGGTCCTTGTCCTTTTTAAGCAGAAGCAAAATAGATGTCTGTGAAAGGGTAGGGGTAAGGAACCATTTTTTCCAAAGATTCTTGAAATACTTCTAAAGCAACCAGCGTGAGTTTATTTTTAAATTTCTTATAAAATTATACTGGGTAGCCATCGGGGCCTGGGGTTTTACCAATCTCCAATGATCATAATGGCATTATTGAGCTTGTCCTGTTCAAGAGCCTGATCTAAATCTGCCTCCTAACAGAACATACATCTCTGTTAGTTGATACAAAACGGCAGTATTTTTCACTGGAAAGCAGAAGGGCGTTAAGTCTCCACAGAGGTCGTTCTCTAATGCTTAAAGGAAAACATAGGTCTAGTATCACAGGCAAGTGATCTGATATAACTATAGCTGTATATTCAAATTGTCTAACCATTGGAATGAGGGAGCTATCTTTAAGGAAATAATCTAGTCTGGAAAAAGAGTGATGAACACGGGAAAGAAAAGGAAAACTGCCTAGCCAGTGGGCTCAAAAATCTCCACCATTTGTTGCATAAGCAGTGAGATAGCCTTTGCCATACCAGAAGGTATTCCCTTAGAACTACACCTATCAAGCAGTGGATCCGTAGCACAATTCAGATCTCCTGAAAAGATAAGCCGGTCTTTTTTCATATTAGATATTAATGATAAAACTTTATCTGCAAATGGACATCATCCCAATGGAGCATAAACATTTACCAAGACAACAGGTTTATGAAAAAGAGATTTCGAAACTATAATAAAACGGCCATTAGGGTCAATGATTACATCAGACGATGTAAACTCTGTTCTTTTGGTGATTAATATTGCCACACTCCTAGACCTGCTATTAAATTTGGAGTGAAAAAATTGCAGAACCCACATTTACGGAGTCTGTTATGGTCTTCCAATCTTCAGTGTGTTTCTTGTAGGAATAACATCTGTTTTTAACTGTTTTAGATGAGAGAAAATTGTAGTTCCTTTCACAGGACCATTAAGCCCCTTTATATTACAAGATATAATTCTCACAGGATTGCCTCCATCAAGGATAGGGAGGGCCTGCGATGCGAAACAGTGCGAGGATACATGCTGCATAAGAAAACACACAATGAAAATCCTGTCGTAACACTCAAAAACATAAGCTTCCACGGTGATTCCCAAAGACATTCCACCCATGCCCATGTGAAAATAAGGGGGGGGGGGTGAACCCCCAAAACCCAGATCTTCTTCCCCAACTGTGGACGGTCGCAGGCAAAAAAAATGTTTTATGTTTATTTCATTTTAATAAAATTTAAATTAAATCTAAATGAGGTTGGCTCCCTTCTTTGAAATTTGTATGCTCGCTTAGGTGCCCTTTTAATGCACAGAGACATACAGTAACCATACATCTGTCTGTGTTTTTGCTACTAAACATCAAGCAGTACATTGCTGTCTCCCCGGCCCAATCATAATAATATCTGAATAAAATACCATCACGGTACTGCGGGTTACCCTTATAAAACCTAAAGGGAAAAACAAGCATCAGTGCCTATCTCGATATAGCTCTTTGTTCAGTGCAGACTGTGAGGTAGAACTGAGCATTTGACACTTCAGTAGGTTGGGTCGTGACCAAGAGATCTATACTGAAACGGTCTCGATATAGCTCATGTCTGCATGCTGAGTGTCAGAGTCAAACAAACAGAGAGAGACAAGAAGAAGGGGGAAACAGACAGTGAAAAGAGGAGATATATTTTCAGGCTCTCTGAGTCTTTATAGCATAGTCATCCTCTGGTGAGGCAGCTGGTGAGGACTGGGGATCGTGCGAGGACGGTCAGGAGGTTGGGCCGCGGGCAGAGGCTGGCTGCAGGACTGAGGACGTCCACAGAGGCAGTCCTTACGATGCTGTGGCCGTTGGAATCACAGGCAGCTGGAATGATGCCGGAAAGTGAACGGAGGGGGGTGAGAGGTGAGAGGTTAAAGGAGGAGACAGCCGTAACAGGTGCAGGAGGAGCATGCTGGACGACTGACAGCTGGATCAAAGTGTGTGTGATTTTGTCACAGAGATGAGGAGGAGGGGTTTTGTGGTGAGATCAGGATGAGAAGTCGATGTGACTCAGCCCTCGCAGCCACTTCCTTTGGCATCTTCTGGATGCAGAGATGAAAGGAGGAGAGGAAGCAACTCATCGTATGGTCAGCTGACTCACCGTATAGTAACGGATACTGGGAAATTAAGTACATACTTGAGGATGGGGGCTAAGTATGCACATGTATGAGTTGTACCAAGCCTTTTGTCTTTGACAGCGGCACAATTATTCCATTTCCCGTCACACCAGAGGAATGCAGGGTGAGATTCCTGCTCTGTGAGTCGCACCCTCTCACCTGCTATCACCATGCGGTTACAATTTCACCCCTTCCTTTCCCGCCCTGCAGGGGAATTCCCCCAGTTTGTGTGGTTTTACTCATGGGGCAAGTTGCAGAGTTTGTATAAGCCTTGTTGTTCTGGTAATAATTGAATAACTCAAGTCATGGCCGGTCTAACCAAACTATGTTCCTGTTTTCTCTACACACAATTTATTTTGCCTCCTTGAAGGAGGTCAGGAGTCTATTCCAGCTCGAAATGTGGGAAACCAAGGAAATATACTGCTGTGAGGTATTTTCACAGCATTTTAGAGTTAGTCATGTGCAAGCATGTAGGAAATAAGTCTACAGGATTATGTGGATGAAGTGTGTAAATGGAGTAATTGCATGTTTGTGTTGGCGAGAGTAGGGATGCTTTGTCATGTCGGGTGTGAAGTGTCTGTCTGTGTGTTTGTGAGAATGAGTGAGCACTTAAGCAGCTGCCACTGTAAATTTTATGTGCTCTGGGATTATTTATATTGTCAGAACTCGTTTCTAAAGCTTGTAAAACCTTCACATCTTCTCTTTCTACATCCTTATAACTTACTGTGAACATAGACTACTACTACAGTGCAGTCTATCTGCATGCGTGCGTGTTTGTGTGCCTGCGGGAGCTCGAGTTGACTCACAGTTACAATAATGACTGGTAAAGCAGTGGATGAACAGCTCACCCTAACTGTAAAAAGCAGAGAGAGAGAGAGAGAGAGAGAGAGAGAGAGAGAGAGGCGAGGGGGCTGTGCTCTCAGTGCCATCTCCATCTTATAACTCTGCTGCCACTCAGTGTGTTCACACACACACACACAATCACACACACTCATACAGAGGCTACAGCTCCTACGGTACAGTATAATACTTTAGTACGGGGTATGGGTTGGGACTGGCTTTCAGGCGGAGCAGCAAGTGTGAAAGCGTCTCCAGGAAGGAAATAATTTCATCGTGTGGTAGGTGACGGACATTTGCAACAGGTTAGTGTTGGTGTTTATCCCTGGGTTTGTGTATATATTAATTTTTTTGTTTAGCTTGTTTAGTGTTTTAAAGACAAAGATGCAGTTTTACTTGCAGTCCTACTATGTCACAACGTGCGTGAAATTTCATGGGCTGTTACAGAAAGTGACATAGCAGTTTTATTTTCAGTCTATTTTTGAACGGCAGCCAGTCACCTGTGGCCTTGCTGAGTGACAGATCTCTATCATGTCTTCAAACACTTGCTGTCAAGGCTTGTTTGGCTTCAAATGTGTTTTAGTTTTTTTTTTGCTTCTGGGTGGCATTAGCTTAAAAAAAAAAAAAAAAAAAAAGGAAAAAAAGTTAACAACAACTCTGCCACAAACAAGACAGAAAAGTTTGTGTTGATGAGGGGAGGAATTTAATAAGCATTCTTTCCAGAAGGAGGTCCAGTAAAAGGGTTTATTCTCTCAGTCACTATCTGGTGATCCTCTTTGCAGTGACACAAGAATTAGATGTAGTCCTTCTCAGAGAAAACGCTTTATGGCTCTCACTTCTGTCTGTTCTCACAGACTAAATGTGATGCCACTTCAAGGCTAAACATCCTTCCTTTGTACCAAATGATCTTGGGTATATCTTTGTCCATATGACATTTTCTGTCTCCACTTCAACCTCATGCTCTCATATCTAAATTTTGCATATGTCAATGCCAGGTGACCACACCTGGATGCTGCCCAACATCAGCGCGTGTATATAGAGCTACAGAACACACTCCCCGCAAACCTCATTCTGTCATTTAAATCCTGCCTGTGCTGAAGTCTTCCTTTGTCTGCACAGTGACTGATCTCAGACCAGGCGATACAGGTCCAAACTAATTAACAGCAGACTGGCAAGTCTCTAAAATCCCCTGGTTACTCATCCCCCAACATCAAATACTGTGACATCTATTTTACATAATTTGACGAAAGTAATTCCAGTTCTCTTTCTCTTGCATCCATCCTCATTCATAACCATCTCTGTGCCAAGGTAAATTTACGTTTTAATCGCTCACCGTTGTTTGTGTTTGCTGCCTCTTCAAAATGAAAAAGCCCAGGAAATGTTTTTGTATGACTCATCTGTCACAAGATTGATTGCTTTAAGTCTTGGAACATGACGCACATCCAAGTTTTAGTTTTTAGGAGGTGGACTGACTCATCTTCAGTTCAGTGTCTTACGGAGGCAGATGGGGCTGAGTTATCTCCCTTTGGCCAAATGCCCAAAGTCTTACTGGGTTTCTGATCTCAGGAAGATCCTGTAGATTCCTGATACATTTCTCTCTTATTGTCTTACAGCAATAGTTCAACATTTTTTGGGAAATTCGCTTATCCATGGTCTTGATGAGAAGATCAATACCAATCTCACATGTATATGCTACATATGTAGCTACAGTGTGTGTTTTTTACCTGTGGACAGGGCCAGGCTAGCTGTTTCCCCCTGTTTCCGGTCTTTATGCTAAGCTAACTGGCTGCTGGCTTCATATAGCTTCATATTTACCGTATAAGCCTGTGAGTGGTATCGATCTCCTCGTCTAACTCTTAGCAAGAAAGTCTATTACTGTATTTTCCTTTAACCCAAAGGAAGCAAGACCTTGTAAATGATGCTGCTATTTGTCTGTGGTCACATGAGCAGAAAAATACTTTTCACTGGAAGAGGAATCTGAAGATTATTCATCAGTTCTTTATGCTGTTTGTTTGCTTTTGTAGAGTAAATGCCTCAAATAATTGGTTTTTAGTCTCCCCGTGGTGTGGCTGACTCATGTTCCCCTCACCTGCTGAACTTCATCGGTCAATACTTCATAAACCTAAATGCCAGTTATGCTTTGGTTGGGTCAACAAGTCTCTTCGTTCATGTCATGATGAATAGGAAACCTTTCCACCAGATTCACTCTGTCCTCCTTTCTCTGCCTGGGTGAGCACACCATTGCACATATTCATGGGGGTTATACCCTCTGCCATTAAGGATAATTGCTCTGCTTGCCCTACGTGTGAACTCACTTAAGCATGCCGAGGAGCATTCACTCTGATACGAACATGAAACTGCAACTGGAGACACACCAGCTTCAGATTGAGCTCAGGGGAAATGATACATCGCCGCCATCATATCCTTCTCATCCATGAGTCTCCACTGACTTCTGCTCCTCATACCCGAGTGATCACTGGATGACTCACTCTCGCTCTGAATTCTCGGACGGCTGATCACACCAGACAAAAATATTGGAGAGATGAGATAAAAATTGATGACTACAGTTTCTCCTGGGGTCACCTCTCTCATTTGTCTGTGGCTCAGTCATCATCCCCCTTTGGTGATGCAGAGCATTTACCAGCAAACCCAGAGGAAGACAGAATCTCATTTCCTTTCCCCTAACTCATCCAGTGTTGTTTTTGTATGATGAGGCGAGATCGCACTGCGACAAATCTTTTCCTTGAATGAAAACGTGTATTAATCAGTCTCTTTTTGTGTCTGCGTGTTGAATTTGTACTGACTTAGATGAGATATGGCCCATGAACGTGGTAGGAAGGAAGGGGAAGAGGAGGTGTGATGAACAGTGTGTCATATGATAAACCTTCACCCCATTCAGCTCCTGTTCCCATGAAGCCATCTGGGAACAAACATTAGTCATAGTTCCTGTGGTAGAAGCATTAATATTAAACTTGCTAGACCTGATGCATTTATGTTGCACATTTATTGTCAACAATCTGTTTTTTTCTGTAGCTCAGAACTAAATATTCAACCATTATGCATGATTTTTAAAACTCACTTCTCACTTCTCTTTCAGTCTACCGCTGCTGTATCTCGGCAATACCTGTTGTTTTCTGTAACATTTCCATTTTTTCACACGAAAGCTGTGATTTATAGACTCCAGCAATGTACTGACACCTTTCTGACCTATGTTTGACCTTATGGACAACCCTGAATGGAGGATTTGTCCTCGTAAGATGATGCCTAATGCTACTATGACATTAGCGGGCCAGTGTTCAGGTGTTAGGCCTGCCTCTGCATCAATTCATACTCAGTTTGGCCTGTTGTTGATCACCTTTTGCTTTTAAAGGAATTAAAGAAATAGTTTGACATCGTGACAAATACACTTATTCACTTTCTTACCGAGAGTTAGATGAGAAGATCGATACCACTCTCATGTCTGTACTCTAAGCATGAAGGTAAAGCCAGTTAGCTTAGCTTAGCATAAAGACTGGAAGCAGGGGGAAGCTGCTAGCCTGGCTTTGCCCAAAAGTTAAAAAAAAAATACACTTACCAGCAACTCTAAAGCGTAATAAATAATGCACATCTCATTTGTTTAATTAGTTAAAAAAAAATCAAAAATTTAAAATTGAGACGTTGGGGTTTTTTTGAGAGGTTATTTGCTGGACTCTTTCTTGGCCGGGCACACTAACTTCTGGCAGAAATTCCCCTATAAAACCACAACTTTTCATTTTCAAACTTAAGATGTAACGTGTTAATCACTGGACTTTAGAGGTTTGGATTTTTTTTTTAACCTTCAGACAGGCTAGCTGTTTCCCCCTGCTTTCAGTCTTTATGGTAAGCTAAACTAATCAGCTGCTTGCCATATTTGACTTACAGACATGAGAGTGGTATCAATCATCTTATATAACTCTCTGCGTAGGAGTGAATACATTTTCAGTTTTTCCCCAAAATGTCAAACTATTACTTTAAAAACATCAACTCCATTGCTAAAATGTCATCTCAGTCAAAAATGATTCAGAGGTATCCTGATGTCCAACACCATGTCAGTCTAAAATGTGACACGATCGCTTTACTGTAATGATGTTTGTGATGATTCTGGTTTCTAGCAGAGGACTCTGATCCAGGTAGGTAAAGTAAGAGGAGACACCTAGGTCTTTCCTCTTTTTGTTTAATGTCTTTTTGCTTTTTTTTTTTTTTTTTTTTTGGCCTCTTCAAAAATATCTCTTTTAACTTCATGAGGTTAAGTTTCATCCACCACTGGGTCACTGGTCTGGCCCTGGCTTGCAATGTAACCGCACACTCTGCTGTTCATTCGTAGAATGGGCATCGAGCAGTGAGAGGATCAATTACAGGACAGCTTCTCTCTTCAGACAGCAACAACTTCTGACCTACATCTGCATCCAACTAGCAATACAAGGCTTTCAATTCATTATTACATAATATCAAGAATCTCTTTTTCTGTATCCAACATGTCTTGTGAAGCATATTTAAAGCCTAGTGCATTGTCTGTATCAATCAGAAGACTTGTTGAGTAACGGACTGCACTCAGAAACTGATTTCATTTGGTGACGTAGATGTTTGTACCCAGTCTCTAGCACCATATGAAATCAGTGTTCTGGGTGGTGGACTATCAGCATGTACAGACTCTGTACATGAATAAACTGAAATACAACCTGTTCTTGTGATGCCTGAAAGTAGGTCAGATTTGTATAAATTACTTTACTCCCCTGCTTTATTCACTAACTGGTCACAGCTGCTGTCCTGCTTCTCATTATATCTTTTTTTCCCTGTCTGCGCCTTCCATTGATGTAAACATATGTATTATCATGAATCCACCTTTATTCATCTATAAATTCTGTTCCCATTAGCTGTGTTAATTTTTCTTGAACAGTGGCCAAAACTGACCCTTAAGAGATAACGGCAAAACGATTATTTGAGAGTAGCAAGAGGAGGCATCAAGTCAGACTCAGTATTGTCTGTTACACAACAATATCTATCTAAAGTTAACATCAGCTTACGTATAAGCTACTGGTCATAAAACACCAAGTAAGGATTCAGCAGCAAAACTCCTCGGTATACTAAATTTAGCTACAATGCATTGTATTGTAAAATTAACTTTCCATTTGTAAGAGGAAGAACATGTTTTCCTCTCATTTAAATAGTTAAATACGTTTCTTTGAAGGCCCATTCTGTGACTGAAGTCTGGTACCAGCTCATGGCATGCACTTCATCCCATTACAATGTTTTCTCTAATATGGTATTTGTTTTAACTTAATGTGAACTGTACTATTTAGATTTTACCTAAGGGAGTGGGTGTGTGTTATAGCTACTGTAAACAGTTTTGAGGCAGTCTGTGTTATTTTTAAATGCTGAAAGAACCCTGTATTTTGTGGTGATAAATATTTTAAAATTATACTTAAATAAATGTCAGCGTTATATTAAACTTTTTATCACAATAAAGCTTTTATTTTTACCTCATTTAGACTCATTCAGCTGCTGAAAACGTAAATCTCTCAGATAAGTTTGATATTTTGATGTTTATATATGAAATGTTTAAAAGTTTAATTATCTGTTGGATTTAATTAATAAATAACTTGTAGAAATATATCCAAGGAGTTGACAAATCAATCTCACCACGAGGTCCATTTAGTAGCAACACAGGAGCTTTCTAACATATAAAATGATCTTCTTCAGCAGATGGTGCTTGACCATTTGTCTTTGCATTGTGGATGCTCAGATTCCCATTATTGTGAACGCTTAAGTGTCGATGGATTGTTTTGAGCTCAACTAACTAAAAAACTCACGCTACCACAGATGTTGTGTTTGACTGTGAGCCATGAGTATGAAGGTACAGTGCATGTCTTCAAAATGCCCCCTCCACCCTCACTTTATGATGACTCCACAACGGTGATGTCAGGCACCATGTATCATGACACCGACAGGTATGGTTATTAAAGGGGAGAGGTCGGCCCCACTGAGGTGATGATGTGCTCACGAAGGACAAGGCTGTGGGGTCCAAGGAGCTTATCAGGTCCTGTTTGACTGATGGGTCAGGTAGTCCTATATGGGAATGTCAAAAAGGACACAAAAGGGTTCCTTTAAAATCTAATCATGATCCTTATATGGGAGTAAAAGAGAGGGTTTATTGAACAGCATAAGTATCCCCTTAAGATGATTTAATATTCATGAACTATGCACCAAAGCAAAGAAATTCGGGGGCCAGAATTACTAACAACATAGTTTTCATCAAAGTTTACATGCATGCTTTCACTGAAGTGAAAATAGTTTTCAAGTTCTAAATTATATATCAAATGCAATATGCATTAGATGAAAAAAGTTACAAGCATTCTGATGTTATATTCATGTGGTAGTATTCATTTTTATAATACTCGCATCCCTGTCTCTGGGCACAAACAAGTCTATGTATTCAAATGAGACATTTTACATACTGTAATATTTTCTCTATAATGTCAGAAAATGTTAATTCTTTTCACGCTTTAGTCCTCCAGTTTGGCTCATGAATTCTGACAGTAAAGGCAAATAAGGGGCCTGGGGCAAAAATAAGATGTTGGTACCTACCGACAGCTCTTTTTGCATTGTTCACTGTATGTACTCTGTCGTATTCAAGGACCCATCAACTACCGTGCACATATCAGAGTGCACATGGCAGCTGAATTATGAGAATCAAAATCCGAATCAGCTCTATTGCCAAGTATGTTGACACATAGATGATTTTTGACTCTCAGATAAAGGACCTGCAAAATCTAGGGAACGATTAAGAAGAAGATGCACATTTAGACCTTCAGCTATACACAGAAAAGGAAATAAAACAAAGACAAGGAATTATAAACATATTAGTATCATGTGCAGGCAAGTAGGTAGTCGCTGGGTCCCATTCAAGTGAATGGGAAAGTGGTCTCAGACTTTTGGACCCTACTGTATTTATAAACAACATCTGGTCAGCTAACATACAGTATAATACCTATATACTGTTTATATGGGGGTGTGGTGTGGTTACTATACTAAAGAACAACAAAGTAGTAGTGGCTGTACATCAGTGCAAAGACCACTGGAATTAATATTGTATGGGTAATGTTATAAATAATCTATATACAGAGGTAGTACAGGTATTTATTGGTGGACTGAGTCTATGCACACTATATTATATTTTACCTGAAGCCCCAGAAACCAACTAGTGATCCTATACTGGAATACAACACAGCCCCAGGTTTGCAACATGTCTTTTAGTTACAGGTAATACTGTGTTTGTGAACTCCTTTAGCTTTTCTGCTCACCTCAGTTGTAAAGAGTGGTTATCCGAGTTACCGTAGCCCTTTCTGTCAGCTCCAACCAGTCTGGCCATTCTCCTCTGACCTCTCTCATCAACAAGGCGTCTCCGTCTATAGAGCTGCCGCTCACTGGATGTTTTTTCTTTTTGGCACCACTCTGAGTAAAAACTCTAGAGAGTGAGTGAAAATCCCAGGAGATCAGCAGTTTCACCAGCCTGTCTGGCACCAACAATCCTGCCACGGTCAAAGTCACTGAGATCAATTTTTTTTTCCCTCATTCTGATGTTTGATGTGAACATCGACTGAAGCTCCTGACCTGCATCTGCATGACTTTGTGATTGGCTGATTGGATAATTGTATGAATAAACAGGTGTAGAGGTGTTCCTAATAAAGTGCTCTGTGAGTGTATATTCATTCATGTACATGGAGAGATTACTGTGGGTGTGTTGGTGCATGCACGTCTGCATGCGTAGTTTATATTCAGCTCATAGTGTGTCTATCTTGTGTCTATCTTTTGTCATTATTTTTTTCTATTATTTATATTTATTATTTTAATACTTTATTTAGTCTATTTAGCTTTTGTATATAATTTTGCCTTTAATTATATAGTTTCTTATCTAACTCATTGTTTTTGGGATATAGGTGAAGTGGTTGCTGTAACATTGCAATTTCAGTTTGGAATTAATAAAGTACTCTTTCTTTCTATATATCTATCTATCTATCTATCTATCTATCTATATCTATTTAGATAAGTCTGTGCGTAGATAAATGTGTAGATATTGGGAAGATGCACGTCTCTAATTTATGTTATTCATTATTATCATAGTTTATGTGGTAAGTTCAGGTTAACTGTTATGCATCTATCTGTGAATATACTGATGCATTAGTTTAATAAAGAAATAAACGTCACAAGCGGGAATCTGAATGACCTCGCAAAATAAACCTGGTTTCCATTATTCTCCGCCCCATTCAAGGTCGATATATAGTATTCTGACTGGCCCCTCCCTCCTCCTGGTATCCTAGCTGCGGAGCTTTGAGCCCTCTCCTGATTGGTCCATTTCCAAGAATCCGCCATATTCAAACTTCCGCCGTGGTGTGTGTTCCCTTGTCATCGATCTTCTATTTTCTTTGTACACATCGGGGCCAGTTTCCACACGGCTGGCCGTCGTATTTTGCTCATTTGGCCAGAACTACGCCTCGGTATAAGTGATTTCAAAAGGAAGCCTCTCGCAAAATGGAAGAAAATGAAGAAGTTTGCGGAAGGACGGTGGAAAATAAAAAGCAGAAAGTTCGCAGGATGTCATCGAGGACGTCCACTTCCAGTGTCATCAGCGCTGCAGAGCCCTCTCCACAAATACTCCGGAGAAATAACTCCAAAAAGTAGGTGGATCGTGTCTTAAAATGCAGAAATCTTTCTTTATTTGTAGCTCTTTTGCATTATAATGTGGTTATAGCACTCTTTATTACAGCTAACGTCACCTGGTCGGTCAATGGTGACGGGCAGGGCTGGTAATGTAACTGGCACACGATGCCTTCAGGTGCCCCTCGGAAAAAAACAATTTTAAACTTTAAATTTTAAACTACATGTGGTAAACACACAACAACAAAAACATCTGTTTAGTCATTAAAAACTTGTCATAATTAACTACAAGTAAATTTATAATGAAGGCAGAGTTAACTAATGATTAATTTCATCATCATTTATCTGCTCAGTAGTTTTTTAGATTAACTGATTAATCATTTCATCTTTAAAATATCAAAAAAATAAAAATGTCCATCACAATATCCTAGATATTAATATGCCCTAGATGTTGTCTTTCACAATTATTTTCATCATTAGTCAATCTGCAGATTATTTTCTCGATTAATCGATTAATTGAGTTGTCTATAAAATGTAGAAAAGCAATGAAGAAGTGTCTTTCACTGTCCTATTTTGCCAGACCAACAGTCCAAAACCCAAAGATATTCAATTTAAAATGATACACGACAGAGATAAACATTAAATTTGCACATGGAGAGGCTGGAGCCATGAAAAGTTTTGGCGTTTTTACTTGAAAAACAAAAAGATTAATTGATTATCAAAATAATTGCTAATAATTTTTCCAGCAATTGACTAATCAATTAATCAACCAGTCATTTTAGCTTTACTTCAAATTCCTTTTTTTTTTTTTTTGATTTCTCCAGATATGTTTGGTAAAGATATATATGTTGGCTTCAAAAATTCAAATTGCCAAATGGTTAGCTTGTAATCATTACTCTGTTAACATGTTGACATGTTTCTGTGTCCCCTACAAATCACTTCCCAACAACCTGGATTTTGCAGATAAAAGCAACTTCACCAGTTATTTTCATTACTTTCTTCGATCCTTTACTCTCTGCACGCTGGTCCTTTTATTTCCAGGATGGCTTAAAGGGATGAGCACAAGAACTAGGTTGTGTAGCAGTGTGAGCAGCTGACTTTATATGGTATTAAATATTAATAAACCTCCATCATCATCCACAATGCTTGACATATTTGAAACATAACAGTGACTGGAACAGAAATAGGATACAAAAGGCATCCATCATATCAACAGAGCTGTATAAAAACAATGATTCTCTATCTCCATCTTCTCCTGGATACATTCGATTGACCATTTTCAGAAGCTGGCTTTTTTGAAATTCAGGTGAAGTTCAGTCATGTATTTATGCCTTAACTTGGTGTTCGTGGTCTGTTTAACCCACCAGATCTGAACAAAATTTTAAAAAGACACGCAGTAAGCCAAGCTGCCCATGATATAGATAAACTTGTTTTCACTTTGCACAGCCACAAATTATTTGTCTCATTTCTTGTAGACCTCCACTGCAGAGAGGCAGCTCCTTCACCTTTCTTACACCAGGGACTCCGTGGGACTTCAGTCTAGTGAGTTAATGTTGAGATCATAACGCCATCATGTTACACTGCAGTGGTCATGTCCTTGCACTATTAAATGCAGAGCAGATAAAAATAAAACATGTCTGTCATAAGCCATAAATGTGACTTGTACATGTACTGCATCTCTGATACTTGGAATTGTATTTTATGAGTAGGACTATTTCGGGATGTTGCGGGAAAATTTATTGTTTAATTCTCGTTGCACCTCTGAGAGTAGCAAGTGTGTCTTGTTATATTTCTACAGAAGAGAAAGCGCAAAGAGAAAGAGGACGACACGGTCAGTCTGTCAAGCTTCGACCTCAAGGTGAGAGTCAGGACGGCCTCCTGTCCTGTCTGACCTGGGTGCAGGTCTAGTGCAGCAGCCTTGATGCTGCACCAGACCTGCTTTAATCCCTCACACTTTAATCCCTCTGCATGACTCAGGTACTGAGCTGAACAGGCAGCCATGAGCGCTCTTGTGTCTTACGAGCTCAGGATATTCCCACTATACATCAGACCGGCACAACCAGTGTCTGACTGAGGAAATAATAATGGTGGAAAAACACATCTGAATCTCACATCGTTATGCGGCATAGTCAGTCTTTTGGCACTGTAGTGGTTACAAATTCAAGGTTCAGTTCAATGCATTCAGTGGTTTAATACACTTTCTATACACCACCGACAACTTACACTTGCATTTTGAGACCCCCATTAAGCCATGGAGGATTTCCTGACACATTTAGAGTGGTTTGGTTTCTCATCAGTATAAATCACACTAAATAAAAGCAACAACATTTCAGACATTGTAATAATATAATATAATATATTATAATAATAACACACACTATATATATATATATATATATATATATATATATATATATGTGGTAAACACACAACAACAAAAATATATATATATATTTTATATATATATATTTTATATTTTATTTTATTTTTTTAATGTGTTGAACAAAATAAGTTAAATATAAATGTTTTACTCAACTGAGAGTCTTGTATAAAACAGTACCACATTATTCAAGGTAGGGTTGCACTCGTACAGTCTACACCTCAATACAATAGAGTGGAACTGAAGAGAGTTTATTTCCTCGCTTCCCAGGAACCCAGCAACAAGCGCGCACGACCACTGGCCAAAGTTTCATCCCTGGTCAACTTGATATCTCCTTCAAAGAATGGGGCAGTGCGGCGCTTTGGCCAGACCATCCAGGTACACGGCAAAGTCTTTTCTGTGACTCTCACTCTACAAATTGACCATCTAGTCATTTCAATAAGTAGAATTTGTTTGACCGTAAAACATCTTCTCTTTCTAGTCGATGTCGTTACGTGGGGATACCAAGTCACCAGGGGTGTCCCTCAAAGCCAGCAGCAAGGCAGCAGGGCCCACTCCCACTAAGCGCAGAAACAGTACGCTGTGGTCGGAGACCCTGGACGTCCATCAGAAGAGCACGTTCTCCACCAAAGAGATCAAGAGACAAGAGGTTGTGTACTTCAGTCTAGAGTACAGTCATCTTAAAAGTACAGGGAGTGGAAGAAGTAACACTGTGGTTCCTCTTGTGTTTCAACATTTCTTCTCCAGGCAATTTACGAGCTTT
The DNA here is from genome assembly GCF_016859285.1 of Xiphias gladius. Classification (NCBI taxonomy): domain Eukaryota; kingdom Metazoa; phylum Chordata; class Actinopteri; order Istiophoriformes; family Xiphiidae; genus Xiphias; species Xiphias gladius. The sequence goes on along the minus strand of NC_053407.1, from coordinate 21,279,428 downwards.
ACAGGGGAGAGCAGGATCTCATCGAAGATCTCCAACTTGCACGAAAGGTTAGAAAATAAAATTAGATTCAAACATTTATTTAAAAAATCAAAACATTTATCCTCCCCTCTTCAACGTCTTCTTTGCTTACTGTCAGGCGTACCATGATCCGATGCTAAAGCTCTCCATCATGACGGAGGAGGAACTAGCTCACATATTTGGAGACCTGGATGCATACATCCCCTTGCACGAGGGTAAGTTATCGGGAACCGTTCTTGGGCTTTAATGCTAACCGGTGTTTCTGACCATGTGTGCACTATTTTATCTGCAGACTTACTGATGAAACTGACCGAGGAAACTGGCCCCGATGGAACAGTAGCTCAGATCGGACAGATAGTGATAGACTGGGTATGTATGGTAGCAAACTAACACGTGCTAAGAATGTACGGAGAGGATGTTTACCTTTCACACATGGTTCCTATCGGGCCTTTTTAAGACCTTGGAAATACCCCATAGAGTGCAGTTTAATACCTATTTCACAGTGAAAGCAGCCAAAGTGAAATGAAAGTATGATTGAAAACTAGTAGGGACTAAACAGACTTATTTATTATGACATCCATTTTTTTTTCAGTATTTCCTAGCAGTATATAACAATAATTCCTAATGTTATAAAAAATCAATTATGCATTAATGTAATTGGAAATGGATAAAATGCAGAAAATTGATTAATTAACCCATTAAAAGTGTTTTAATTTATAGAAGTTTTTCCTAAAAATTTACACTTGCCCATTATGAGATGAGACTTCCTAGCTACTATAGCTAACAGTCGTGACAGTGTTTGCTACAGGTCTGATGGTGCCCACTGCAAATCCACTAAAAAGGATTGAACAGCCTCCTGCAGCATTATCTGCTGTCAAAACAATCCCACTTTTAGTTTAGTGGTGCATTACATCGCCTGACGGCACGCAGACACATACAGAAACGTTTTATAACATTTCTGTCTACGGCACAGGCAAGAGAAAATGTTTAAGACTTATAAATTAATTTTAAGGAGGAACCTGAATTCAATAGTTTTTAAGACTTTTCAATACTTGCAGATACACTGATACACAGTCATAAATTCAGTCAATTTTCTGGAAGCACAAAATTTCAGTGTGTAAAAAGCTTGAAACCGGTTTTGTATCTTCCCAGCTGCCTGGTCTGAATGCTTACAAAAACTACTGCAGCAACCAGCTTGCAGCCAAAGCCCTGCTAGACCAGAAAAAGCAGGACAGGCGGGTCCAGGATTTCCTGCAGCGCTGTCTGGAGTCACCCTTCAGCAGAAAGCTTGACCTCTGGAGCTTCCTAGACATCCCACGTTCACGCCTGGTGAAATACCCACTGCTGCTGCGAGAGATCCTCAGACACACTCCTCCTGATCACCCAGACGTAGTCAGTCTGGAGAGAGCTGTACGATATCTACTTTATACATATCTTTGCTATCACAGATATAAGTGTTGTTGCTTATATTTAGCTGTTAGATATGATAAATCACGTGGCTATAGCCTACAATAATATGTAATAATAATAATAATAACAATAATAATGATAATACACCCTAATTTTATAGTAATAGAACATCTCACTGGTTATTGAGTCTTGTGTGTTTTCCCAAACAGCCATCTGATGAGTCTTACTTTAACTATCCAGATCTGTATAATCCAGGAGATTCTGTCCGACATCAACGTGAGGAAAGGGGAGTCTGAGTGCCAATATTATATAGACAAACTGGAGTACCTGGATGATAAGCAGCGCGACCCGCTCATAGACAACTGTAAGACCCTACTTTGTCATGGTGAGCTGCGGAACAAGAGTGGCTCGGTGAGAATTCGGATCACTCCCCTTATTATTACCACCCACGTGCTATAGACAGTGTTCTACTGTCTACATGCTGTTTGTCTTGTATTAAAGTAAATTTCATTCTCTATTGATGTGTTTCTCCGCAGAGGCTGCACGTGTTCCTCTTCTCTGAGCTGCTGGTTTTGACCCGACCGGTGACACGTAACGACAGGAGCTGCTTCCAGGTGTATCGACAACCCATCCCAGTTCGGGACTTGGTTCTAGAGGACCTGCAGGATGGAGAGATCCGCATGGGGGGGTCATTCAGGGGGGCTTTCACTAACGCAGAGAAAGGTGGGTTGAGCTGTGTTGCACTCCACCTTGTGCTGAGGCATTTTCTCTTAGATCTGTGTCACCCATTTGAATTTTTCATTGTTGTTTCATTAATCCAACATTTGGTGAATTTGCTCCTTTTCTGTCTTTTGTATCGTTGTTATCTTTTAGGTTTTGGACTGTTGGTCAGACAAAATAATTTGGATGTTTTTTTTTTGTTTTGTTTTGTTTTTTTTTTGCTCTGAATTTTTATAGACTAAATGATTAAGAGGAAAATAATCAGAAGATTAATCACCACAAATAATCATTAGTTGCAGCCTTTGTGTGCAAGTAGGGCATCATTATCATTTGGTCTCACCATTCCCAAGCTTTTCAAAATCATGGCAGTTACCTTGTTAAACTGTGAACATGCCCTGAGCTGTAAGAGAGGGGTGGGTTGAGGCTCCAGTGTTCAACGGTGGAACTAAGCTTAACTTGAATCTTCCCTTTGCTACAAGCTGGCCTAAGCCAACGTAACCACAGAACAGTTGGTGGTGATTAAATTTCACAGAGAAGTAAAATCGCGCTTTATTTACTCCCATTACTGCAGCTGAGTAGCTGTTTTAGTATATTTGTACTTTTTGGACCATAACGTTTGACTTTACTTTACTTGCATACATATTTAGTAAGTCATCTTCCATCTTCCAGGTTTTACTGACATTGTGTATGTAACTACATTTCAGATCACATCCAGACCCACAGTTTACATGTTACTGGCTCACTAATAGCATCAGAAATTGTAAAATTATGATGCGAAGTCACAGAGAACAGTTCATCAGCAGCAAATTGGCTTTGCTTAATTTTTTGCTTTGTATTTTTCGTCTTCTATTTTTACTTTTATAGCAAAATATTGTGAACTCTCAGCGTTCAACGCATTCTTATGCATTCATAATATTTAGCTGAAATTTGACTCAGTTTGCACACCTTTAATTCATCAAGGTGTCACTTAAATTGCATTTACTGTGCTGACAAGTGGTCTTAAACAATGTGCATAAGGAGGAGTTAAATAAATACTGTATATATAGAATATATTTGGGATCATCTATTCTTTGTATTTAGGGGTCGGGTGGTTATTCAGTTCACAGTCCTGAAAGTATAGAGAAGGAAACTAATTTAAAATGGATTTTTTCTAGACTTTGCAGCATTAAGAGATTTTTTTTTTAATCTTTTTTGACTGTGTTTCTTTGCTTTCTGTGTCTCTCCAGTGAAGAACGTTTTCCGTGTGAGCTCTCTGGATCCATCCCATGGCCAGACCCACACCCTGCATGTCAATGATGTCTACCACAAACAGCAATGGCTCAACTGTCTCCGCACTGCGATGGCCCAACAGCAGGAGGCTCCACCTCGAGTTCAGCAGGGAGAAGCCAACAGAGCCAAACGCCGGTCTTCCACTCTCTCAGCCACTGTCTACGACAAAGAGACAGATGAGAACTGTCCACCTGTCTCTGGCCCTAAACTCAGGCCTCAGACACTCTCCAAAACCAGATTGGACCAGAAGTTGCAAGGCTCAGTAAAGAGGAAGGAGACTGGAGTGTAGACATTTAACCCGACCTGATGGTTCAGGGATGGGTTCCTCTCATACAGGCACATGCACCCTGCATGTGCACCGTTTGTCACGTCAGTGAAATATCATGCAACCACTTTTTTTTGTGCTTTTGCTTTGTCTCTGTAGCTGCACCTAAAAAGCCTTTCCAATCATTTCCGTCCAAATGTATATGAAATTTTAGTCTTTAAAACGTGTAATTAGTTTACAAAAAAAAAAGGAAAAAGCGATATGTGCCAGTGGGACTGAAAAGTATGTTTACACCAGCTAAATGTGCGTGGAACCTGGGATTTCTGTGTCTCGCTGAGTTAAAACAACTTTATACCACCTGTAGCTCTTTTGTCTTTTCGTTCATTCCAGTGTCGACAAATTTAAACTTCCTCAGTTATTTGCTGAAATCAAAATATCGGAGCATCTACTAGTATAAGCAGCATGTGGTCTGTTGTCTGTTTTAAGTGTTATCTGTGCCTAGATAAGGTACCAAGGAGCAGAGAAAATGTAATGGCCTCAGCCGTCTGTGCAGGAACCAACTGTGTGAAACAAGGTTAAAAATGTTTGAGATTAGATACAAGATAATGAGCAGAGTACTGATTATAGTTCTGATAAGGTAAAAACATTTCTTGGGAAAAAAAAAACCTCAAACATATTTGGATGTATTCAGTGGAAATTGATCAGGAAAAAATAAAATATTTGTTTGTACTTGCCTGAGTCCTGAGTATGGCTGACTGTGAGAAAGTCCTCTCGATGTACTTGGACCCCTTAGTCATTTCCTTTTTTTTTTTTTTGGACACTTGTTTGTGTTCACTGTGTTCAGTGTGTTGCAACATAAGCAAAGTAAACTGTGAAGCTGACTCCTTTCTTATAAGTGTGTTAAAAATGATTTTGTACATTTCTCAATTCAAAATGACAGCTGAACCAAAAAGGTCATGATTGCATTTCGTTTTCCATTTGATCCATTTGAAACATCAAAATCTGCTGACAAGGTCAGTTTTACTGGTTAACTATTTTCAGTTCAGAGGTACATGTGACTCCCGTTTTCTACCCTCTCACTGTCATTATCGACTGCTGAATACTACATAGTGGGACGTGTTGATTAACGAGCTTGAGCTGCCCTCCAGTCGAACTGTTTTTGGCCTGAAAAACAATGTCTGGAAGTAGAGGCCATATAATGATTTACATTAACAGGGTTGATTTTAATGTACATGCAATTTTTTTGCATTTTTTTTGGTGAAATTAAATTATAGCTGAATATCTGTTGTAATGTCCATGTTTGTCGAGTGTTTATCCTCACTATAAAACCGATGATTATTCACTTTTGGTGTATCGGACAGGCTAGCACCTTATCAAGCTTGCTTATGTAGGAGAAATACAGAATTAATGTGTTTAAAATCTATACCAAAAAACAAAACGGCCTCTTGCAAAGTTTCAACTGTTGAATGTGCAGTATTTAAACCACAGCCTTGCCGAAACCATCTTCCTCAAAATTTAGTTTTTCTGCTGAAATAAGACTGTTGAATTGCAGTTTACAGGAGCCAGTCGTGGCACTCCATGCAGTCTTTCTGGTAGGGTTGTAAAAGCAACAGTTTTTAATAAAACTAATAGGTCACAGCTGTGTGGCCGCTGTGGTTCAGGTAGGGTCAAATGACAATCAGTTTCACCACAATAAATGGCACGGTCTGATGCAGTGGAGTCGATAGGGAGAATCTTTCTGTGTAACAGAAGGACAGCAGGAACGAAACTTCAAATTTACGCACAGGACATACGTTACTCCAGTCCGCCTCATAAAATCTATCCTCATGTCTCCCAACTCTGTTTCAAGTGTAAATCAGAAAAAGGGACACTGATGAATGCATTTTAAGACTGTAAGAAAATACAAGCTTATTGGTCTGAGGTACATGAAATCATCCAAAAGATGAAGACACAGGTGTTTATCCTGAAACTGACCGCTGGCTGAACTTTCTTCTTATTTCGTGGTCATCTCATCAGATACCTTCTGTTAAAATGTGGCTAACCCAGGCAGCTAATCTGCGGCCACTGGAGAAAATAACATATGATTTACAAAACAAATCTGGAAAATAATAATTAAAAAACATCCAAAAATAAAAGTGAAAATTATATGATCATTGTTGTCGCAGTCTAAAGGCGCCTTTACACAGATAACATACTATGGGTTTTCACTGTTGAACACAGCTTTGAAATCACATAACCTTTGGTAAAACACAGTAAAACTTTGTAAAACTGGTAAAACACAGTTTGACTAACGATCAGTCAAGTTTTGTAGCAGCAGCTCATGTCGGGACACATTTTTGACTGAGTCAAACTGAACAAATGCATTTATTTTCTGTGCTTTCGTATCTCTAATTTTCATGTCAGGTTGTGGCTGCAGATTGCTCTCGTCTAATCTTCAGTAGTTTTTTTCCCTCTCTGACTGACTACCCTTCTGTCACTGATAGTAGTGATGTTGTAGTAGTGATAATGTAATTATTGCTTTTTAATTTAACTTGCTTTTTTTATTAATTTTGACTGATATATGAGGCCTAATAAGCACTGCAAGCTGGTCAAACTGTTTCCAGTAAACCATCCTGGAGGTCTCACATTTTTGTTCCAAAACTGCTTAAATAACTTTTTTCATAGCATTTCAAATGTATACGTTAGTTTTTGGATGTATTTTTCCTAATGTTCCAGGGCACTTTCCAATTATTAAGAAAATTAATCAATTGTGAGTTCTGAAGATTTTATGGTAAATTACATTAAAAGACACAACACTGAAAATTGGTTTTGGTCTATTTATTTACACAAATAATAGCGATAGAACCATCTGTATTATTTACAAATTTACATTAAAAATAAACAGTCACAGAATATATACAAATAAATACAATTATACAATCCTATTCAAACCACCTCATGTTCCCGCACGCTTAAACAAAGTATTACCGGACCTATGATGAAATCACACTTACGTTCAAACTTACTTGGTCATGATGAGCCAGCCAAGTACAAGTTTACTTCTTTAAAGCAATACTTGAAAAAAAATACAAACATTAACACTGACTCAAATTACTCCAATCGATGTGAAATGGTTGGTCGTGTTGCCAAAGCCTCTGAGAATTAACAGCTCAAGGTGCGTTCAGCCTTTGTGGCTGATTATACTTATGCTCCGGTTGAAGGTTTCAGCTGAGCTTGACGGGAATCGTGCAGTTACCGGACTTTATGCGCTAATAAGCATGATAGAGGTGTAGTTTCTCCTGCTGTACTGAGTGCAAAAAGCTAACAGGAGAGCCTGTGCTTGATGGAGAGTCTGTACACACCCACACAGTCCTGAGTGGAGACCTGATCCGCCAGAATAATTCAAATCACCTTTGTAGGTTTACCATTGACGTGCATGGCCTTTACTAGCTAGGTGTTCTGGTCTTTCGGCCTTCGTGTAGACTATGGTATAAGTACGGTATGGTTGACCTCTCTTAAACACCCCGAGCAGCCACTTTTCTACTACCTTCCAAGCGTGAAACGACAGAGGTGAAGTAAATGAATGGCTGGCGGAGGCTTTTCTGAGGAGTTGGTGAACCAAACCAGAGGTGAACGGCTAGTCAACATTAATTTGGTGGCCAGAAAAACACGACTCCAGTGAGACACTACTGATGCTCTGTGTCTGCGTGATGTGTAAGTGGGCAGTTGTTTGCTAACAGATTAGCCATGATGTCTTCATAAGCTGATGGCATAAAAGGGCTGGCCTACTGTTCCCTTGCAGTCAAAAAAATCTATTAATGTAGCATTAAGTGAATGAGAAATTAAGCTGATCCAATGAAAGCTTTGTGAATCCTACCAGTCTGGCAGTGTTCAGGTATTTTAATCTGTGCTGTATTTCTACCAATTTCAACATTCTGTCATGACTTCCTGGAGAGAGATCCACAGAGCCAGCAGACGTAACAGGTCCAGATTGAACTTTCTTAGACTTGCATCTAAAGTTTCCCATAGTGATTAAAGTTCAGTAACTGGAGGTGGCATGTACGAGAGAAAATTTATGATGCGACTGGGCAAGCCCAGCTTGGAAACGTCGTCACGTGCTCTTGTCCCGAGAGCCCTCCTCACAGCCACTCTGCTGATCTGCTGTAGGCTGAGGGGAGTATCTAAGGAAGAGATTAACAACGGAGGTTTCATTTTACCTGCGCTCTCAGGTGACCTACATACAGACAGCGACAGGATGCACACTTTATGTAAAAAAAACAAAAAACAAAAAACTTACTCTCATAGAACTCAAGGCAGAGGTAACAGGGAGATCCCAGACTGGTGTACTGGATGGGTTTTTTGTTCAGGTTGTCCCTGGCATATACATTCCCCCCAAATTCCACAAGTAGGTCAACCAAATCAACGTTCTTTGTTTTGGCTGCATGATGAAGGGCAGTCTCATGCAGCTTGGCAGCATTAACATTTGCCCCTTGAGGAATGAAAGACAGAAATGCATGAGTGAGAGAAGTAGCCCTGTTTTTTCTGCAGCATTTGTGTTTGTACATTAAGTATAAACGCCGGTAACACTTAATAAATAAATATCATTAGCAGTACACATGAGAATAAACCAGCTGTTACTCAAAATAAATAAACTGTATAATCCCTGATGTGGATGAGTAGATCACTGGTGTGGCAGGCCATGCCTAAGCAGCTGAGTAAAACTGTAGGTTGGATGCAGCAGGCTCACTGTGCAGTGGTGAGCAGGCTCTTCTCGGTTTGTGTTATTTGTGGCCAGCAAAGCAAAGCGGTACGAGAAAAAAAAAAAAAGACAGATCGACTGGCAGATACAATGAGCACAAAACCATTTTCATAAATTGCTGAGAACCGGGAAGATCAACGGATGTAATGTTATTCTTAGCGTTACTTGTTAACTTGGGAGTTACAGCGTTCAAACTACTTTTGGTCCTTGGTGAAGTAAACGTTAATGACTGCTTCAGCCGCTGGACGACAAAACAGGGACAACAATCGTGCTGCATCACTTCACTGTCTTAAGGCATATCAGTCCGCCGATCTACACAATTACCAACACTGTAGGCAGGGTGTACAGAGCTATATAGTTCCCTATCTACACATATATAGGGATATATTAAGTTTTAAAATGGATTAATTATGTAAATCCTCTCAATAAACATTAGTAAAATAAGGTGATTAACAAAGTAAATCTTTACAAGAATAAGTCTCATATTAAAGTACTGTCATTATTGTCCTATGGAGACTAGACAGTTGGTTTTGTTGTGGTAATAAGCTGGTTACTGTAATATCACAATGTACCTTAATTGTTTTTTTTTTCAAATTACACTTTACATAATTTTCAAAACATTTTGAGGCTTTTCAACATTTTTTTGAAAAAGTGGCTGATTAATCAATACAAAAATAATCTTTAGTTGCATTTCTAAATAAAAAAAAAATCTTAAAAACACATTCATATCCAGGTTTTGACCCGAAAATATTGTTGGTTTTACCAATTTCTGGTTTGGAGTCGATAAACACGGACTTACCTGCATTGAGGAGAACTTTGGCGCAGTCATAGTGTTGCCTGGCGCAGGCTACATGAAGCGGTGTCCCATAGTGGCAGTCATGGGCCTCCATCAAAGCTCCTTGATCAATCATGAGCTGAACACAATCTGAATTACCTATTGTAAGAGACAGGCAAAATTATTTCTGTTTAAAAATAAAATGAAATACTCTGCAGCATATTGACTTTCCAGGCACGACTGGGGATACAATCCCAGGAGGCGAGGAGACACCTATTTTCTGTAGGCTCGAAAGGTGGCTGTAAAACACGAGCTGTTGTTCAGCTTGAACAGATTTTGGCTGAAGTTTCACTTCAAAGGTTTCTCTTTACCAGTCATTTCAGTTTTCAAATCAATACTGCAATTATCCGAGTATGTTCCAGTGCCTTTGCAAGCACAGCTAGTACACTTTGTCCCACAGTCTTACTGCTAATTGTGTAACTTTTTTGCTTGTCTGTTTGTTCTACTACATCTTGAAAGGCTTTTAAATGTGAATCAAGAGCTCAATAGTCAGGAGCTCTGGACCACAGGGACACATTTCAAATTGGTAGAGAACTGCATTCAGCTTCCTCTGTTCAGCTCTCTGTTCCTTTTCTTCCGAGTCCCCTAACTCTGGGAGAAATGTTCAAAATGTGCTATTAAAAGAGGCTTGTTCAAATGTTTTCCAACCAGTTAGGATGTGAAAAAAAATTTGCCATGTTCATAACATTTCCCTCCCAGCCTCCCTACATACAGTCAATGCTTCCGGCACTATTTAAAAAGAATACTGAGGAACTTTGTGTAGTTAAGGCCTGCCTTTAATTATTCCAATTTATCTAAGATCGTTAAAACCCCCGTGCACTTTTTCCACAAAGAAAGAAAACTACTTCTCCCAGACGTTTCTCCTGCACTAACACAGTACAAACACTGTGTGGAATCCTGTTTGGAAATTCGAGACCAGTGAAGCAAAGACATCTCAGATACATGACTCAAAGTATATCCGGTTTGTGTGTAACAAGGCGCACCTCCCATGCACGCCTCATGAAGAGGTGAGAAGGTGAACAGTGGAGGATTAACTGTTGCTCCATACTCCAACAGTAGCTTAACACATTCAAGGCTACCGGCTGCACAGGCGTCACACAGCGGAGTGCTACCATCGATGTTACGAGCATCCACCTGTCGGACACAGAGGCAAAATAAAGTCGCGCATACACCGATGAGTCAATCATGCACTGATGACGAAAGCCATTAAACTTGACTTGATTCTCTTGAGAAAAATTTCTTGCTGTTGAAACAGTTCTGACACCGGCTCACCTGCGCACCAGCGTCCAGCAGTAGTCTGACACATTGGGTCTGTCCCTGTATACACGCCTCATGGAGCGGGGTGATGGAGTCAACAGCCACGGTGTTAACCGCCGCACCTCCCTCGATCAGCTGCTGCAGCTGGAGGGCCCTGCCCTGTGCAGCGGCCTCATGCACCGCTGACCGGTCTGTCCAGAATCCAAGACCATGAGCTGCAGATATGTGAAACCAAACAAAGACTGAACCTGTCTAATCGTGGTGTTTACGTTTTCTGGGTGTGTGGGTGTTGACTTATGATTAATACAAATCTCTCTTCGAGTTCAAGTTTATTTAGTCATTCCAATTGAGCAATCATGGCTGAAATACAGTTTCTTTTTTGTCGAGCCTCAACCACAAAGTGAGGAAAGAGAGTCGCAGTAAGCTTTTCATACAAGTCCTTATAAAACATGAGACAAGAGGTATTTATGTAGCTCTTGATCCTGCAGTAAAAGTACTGCAGTTGAAACACTAAATGATGGTGTACTGCATTTCACTATTTACATCTAAAGCACGCTAGGCAACAGCTGTTTAACACTCATACCCAGGTTCATGACCATCCTCCTCATTAACTGGTTCAGCAAGAGGCACAGTAATAAATCACACTCATCGTATAATCTAAGGCAGCGACTAACGATTACTTTCATCATCGATTAATATCTTGATTATTTTCTCAATTCATCGTTTTATCTAAAAAACATAAAAACTAATATAAATGCACATCACAATATCCTGGAGCATAAGGTGCCATCTTTAAATGTCTTGTTTCAACAGCCAAAAAAAAACAACCCAAAATTAATCAAGGTTACTACGATACAGAACCAAAAAAATGGCAAATTCTCCCATTTGAGAACCTGAAAGCATCAAATATTTGGGATTTTTGTTTTTAAAAATTACTTAAACTATGAATCGATTATTTAAAAAAAAGGTTGCTAATGAATTTTCTTTCAATAGACTAATCAATTAATGGACTAATCACTGCAGGTTTAGTATGATCCAAACCATCATAATGCCACTAGTGTATTGGATTGTATTACACTGTTAGGCGTATGTTATTGGGTCCGTTGACCTGAACATTCACAGGGTCGATGTTGCGGAACATGAATCTTATTGAAGTATTTCACATTCGCTGTCACTGAGCAACGCTACGATCGCACAAATGCACTTAAGTGTCCACTGGCCTCACTAACGAGCTTACCGTTTGCCCGTCACTTTGTGAAAGCGTGCTAGCTGACGTTGACCCAGTTATACGCCTGACGGAGACTGAAAGCTAGCCACCATGAAATGAAAGCTAACGAGAGCTTGTCTTATCGCAGCCACCAGTCCCATCCTATTCCTCGCCCAGCTAGCGCAGTTTAAAACGCTTGTCTTGGGCTACTGTCGGTCATCGACTGTAAGCTACTTACCGATTTCTCCATACAAGGACGGCCTGGCCCGAGTGATCTCCATTTCATGTTACCGTTTCCTTCGCCGTGAACCACGCAGATTCAGCCTAACGTGTTATTCATTTTGGCGCAAAGGGATAAAGACTGAAAGGACTGCATTACTACAAAAAACGCGCTGGGCAGTCGGGTGCTCCGTCAGAGCAGCTGAGGTGCAGTCCACATAAACGATGACGTGGAATTCTGGGAAATGTAGGCGACTGACCTACAAAAGAGGGGACTATTGAAGGTCTCGTACAGTCAAGTTAAATAATTAACTGATGAAAATAGGAAACTAACGGATACTTAAAAAAAACAATACTAAAGAAATTGGGCTTAAATATTTATTTGTTTATTTATTGACTGATTTACCTTTCCAGAGTGTGGAAATTAATCGGAGTTTAGCTAGCTAGCTAATACAGATATGAATAACATTAAGGATTTATGCTAGCTAACGAGTTAACCTGTTAAAATAAAGCTCTTAAATGGTACAACATGTATAATACAATTTTTTAAACTGTAAGAAAATGCATATACAATGTTTACAAGTATGCATGTCGGAGTGTTTTCTTTTTCATTGTTTGCTTTGTGTTTTTAAAAGCTAAAATGGCTAACTTTAGAGAGTGTGACACTCAGTTATAATGTTTTGACCATGACTGTATTAAGAGATCTATTTATTTATGTATTATTAGAAATAATTCATTATATATTATAAAGTACATATAATACATCCATGGTTGTGACTGACGGATTTGCTGTGATTCTACTGTATGCGTTCATGTTATGGTGGGTAACTGCCATAGTTGCCTTTCATGTGAGTAGCATCAGTTGAAAGAAATTATGATTTAGTTTCAAAGAAAAACATCAAAAATCCCCATGTCATGAGAGTGGCCAACCCTCGCTGGCTACTTGCACACTGCAGTTAAATATGGTTTACTGTAGCCTAAGATGGCAAGGCAACTCCTGGAGTTCCCCATGGTAAAACATAATGCTTTGGGAGACGCTTGCAGTCTTACATATCTGAGGCGTATGAGCTGAGTTTTTGAGCTTACTGTGTAAGTGTTACATAACTTTGCCAGAACTGACCATATTGAAAGAACAGTAACCCCTCTAACCGATTGGAGAACTTGAATGTTACCACCTATTGTAACACACATTCGAACTCAAGTTTTTATGTATTTTTGTTTGGGCCAGCATATTGAAGTACACCTGGTCCTTCTTTGATATTGTCTCCATAGCAAGCATCAATTTGCTGAAATGACTATCTATCATGGGAGGATAGTCTCTATCTTGCACTTACTTACCAGAAATGGTTACCAGCAGTTTTATAGGTATGAAACTATTTAAAAATGGATTTCATCTTGATTTGCAACATAAAAAACAAAATGAAGACAAAATGGACTGTCTGAAACCTCTCCCCATTGATTGTCCGGATCCTTAGTGTGTAAACTTATCCACCATATAGTCCCCTAAAAAATTCCACATTGGAATGAAAAAAGTAGTGTCCATGGCAGCGAAAAATCCCACAATGTAATGTGCTGCATTTTATAGATGTGAAGATTAAAGTTTTGCTACAACAGCTGTCAGTGATGACGCAAAATGATGATAAATAAATGTCCGAAATCTCAATTTACTGCTCCTTGTTGAGTAAACTACTGAGTATACATTTTATAGGGAATACTTAATGAGTGAATGAGAGAGTGATTTCAGATACAGCCAGTGAATGCATGGTGTGTTGGTGAGAGCCCAGAGACTCAATCGTACAAGCAGTGTTTTGGGCCAGGGGTAGAAGTGGCTCAGAGCTGCGTAGCTGGAAAGTTGGGGTTTAAGTGATTCCCAGATGCTTTGGCACCTGTGACCATACACTCGATAGGTCAATATCAAAAAATCTTGTGTAGTTGAGCTTTGAATTTCCATTGACCTCATACCAGGTTAGTGAGCACTTTGAATCATTTTGGTAAAAATGATAAAGTGTCAGAAATACTGATTTATTCACGCAAAAAGAAATAAAACTTGGATCCAAAGTTGTTGCTGTCACAATGTGTGTTGGCAAAACCATACACCTTAAGCAGTTCATTCTGAAAAGCTGAATTTCATGGTATATATGGTAAATATATGTAGCCCCTGATCCCAACTTCCTGTGCAATCTGTGTATTTTCAATAAACTACGCTGTATTGTAGAAACCTCAGTACAACCCTCCAAAACCTGACACGGGTTGAATCACGATAGGGTAAAAAAAAAAAAAAAAAAAAAAAAAAAAGTTCGACACCGCCAGATCACTTTTGGTTATTAGTAATTCATTTTCAAGGGAGACGGGAAGCAGCCCAAGGAGAAGTGAACCGCAAGCACTAACTAGCCTCGGCATAACACGAGCAACTGCCTCGCGACCACTACAGTTTGGTGTAGACTTTCAAGATGGATGCTTTCCCCTCGATAGGTTTCTGTTTCTTTTTCGAAACGGACTATACATGCGCCGATCGCCCATGCCTGGAAACAGAGTGGAGACTGATGGAGCTTCCATAAATAAGCGCTTATATTGGCTGTGAAACGATGAAAAAAATCGATTTTAGTGGATATATTTGGTCCTACATGTTTGGACTCTCGGGTATTTTGTAACTTCCTGGTTGTCGTAGTAATATGTTAGTCGAAACCGCTGCGATAGCTCAAATGACTTTGAAAGGCTCATTGGATACAAGATACATGGGACTTTATAATTCCGCTGTAATGCTTAAAACCAGAGGCAACTGCTATCAACGAAGGGCAAAAGGAGAGCGACAGATTTCATAAGAGTTCAGCAATGGAAAGTGGAAATGGTGTTGCCTCGAGTGAAGGTGACGGGCTTTTTCTCTTTCCGTAGCTTTAACTTTTAACAAGATGTTTGATGATTAACAAGAAATGTGGGGTGAATATTTATTTACCCACTATACCTTACATATAGGCCTGTTATTTTATATGAGCCGACGGGAAATGACCCGTTGGTTGTGTTGTCTCCCACGGGACAAACGGTTCCAGGCTTGTGAAACTTTTCCGTAGTAGGAAGCGAAAACGCGACTTGCTGTAATTTCCCCCGTGTCGCTTGTATATTGTGCTCATGTTTGTGTTTCCCCCCCCCCCATTTTCAGGTGTTGCAGTACCTGTGTCAGACACTTCTGACGTTTTTCCAACCAGTATTTTGGCTCCACTTCAAAGTGCGTACTTGTATGAAGAATCAAAGCAGTCTTTCAGATATAAGTCCGCAATCTTGATTAAGAATCCAGAACTGGAAGAAAAGGTCAGTCCAAATCTTATTCCACCATTTATATGTCATTAAACATTAAGCCACACCAAGTGGTTAAACTTAAATCAATTCACATTCAGTCAGTTGTACAGTAAATGATGTCAATCTATAATTACTTTTGTATAATAATTCACTATTTTTGTTATTCTCTCTTTTGAGTTTGGGCAGTTTTGGGAGAGTAAAGCAAAATTATTAAAATTGTAAAACGCAGCATAGTGTTATTCCTCTACATCTGAGAACGTTTGCAGAATAATGAATGCATGAAAGTAGGAACTGTCCTTAAGTGCAGTGAAATGAACCTCAACATGGCATTTGATAGTTTTTCATTACGCTATTATTTCTCTTTTACATCAGTATAATGCCTTCCGAGCAAAGAGAAGAGAAGGAGGATATTCAGAGGAGGATTTGAAGGAAACCTACGGGTTTTTGCTGTTTGATGATGTCAACAAGGTACAGACTATAGATACTCTGCCTGAGAAAATACATGTTCGTACAAGTCTTCTGATCTGGATTTTATTGTTATATTTAAAAAAACAATTTTTTTAAAGGCTCATGCACTTGGAGAAACGGGTGTTCTCACAGGAAACAGCACATGTTCAACTCTGGGAGAGCCCTGCAAGGGTAAATCATGTTTTGTTACTCTCTCAAACTGCCACTATGTCAGCCAGTGGTGAGCTCACTATGACAGATTAGTATATACAGCTCAGCCATAAACGAACAAGAGGTCATATTTCTATGCAGGAAACACCCATTTATGCAACAGTTACTGTAACATATAACTTAAATATACTTAGTTGCTTGGTGGGTGAAAAAAAAATTTTACATTAAGCCTTTCTCATTGATTTGAAGTATTTTAATAAGTTATTACCTTAATGGTCACATCCAGGACATCATCCATTCATCCACACTTTCCAAAGTATCTTTAGTGCAGATCAAGCTAAGGAATAGTCCGTGTTGAATGCTTGGTGCTCCCTTGCCTATGAAAGTGAAAGCAAGTTAAACAGCACTATGAACTTATCGAAATGAAAGTGGAAGACGTTGTGTTGTAAAATAGAAACTATAATTGACTGTACTTATCGTTCAGGATATGGGCGTTGGCAGATTTATTGCCTGTTTCACTGCACACTGCAAAATTGATCTCACTTAATTGTAAGATGCATTTTTGCCATCATTTTTTTGCCTTATAACTTCAAGATAGAAATATTGCCTCTCAAATATTTTCTTTGCTACACTTCTACCTGCTCTCGGCTGTAACAAGTGTGGAAGGTGTCAGGCAAAAACATTGGTCAAAGTCCTTTTTAAGGGTCAGTTTTTCAGTGGACGTTAGTATGAAATTACACTGAAGAACTACGCCAGATGTCCTTATATATCTTCTCATTACAAACGCATGAATTCTACTGACATTCACCAAACCTGCCAAACCAGTCATTGGCTGTTTGTTTTACCCACTATGTTCAGATTTGTACATTGTTGTTTTTCATGAGTGGGAGGACATCGACTTTGTTGTGAGTTCATGTACATTTTCAGTGGGTGAGGTCATTCAGATAGTAGTTAAGCATGTGGTTTGTCCTTGGTAGTTCCAACACATTTGTCTTTCAAGGTACAGCTGTGCTGCTGTGGGAGTGTCAGTTGTTTGGAAAGCCTCTGCAGCGTTATGAGTGAAACATTATA
The DNA here is from genome assembly GCF_016859285.1 of Xiphias gladius. Classification (NCBI taxonomy): domain Eukaryota; kingdom Metazoa; phylum Chordata; class Actinopteri; order Istiophoriformes; family Xiphiidae; genus Xiphias; species Xiphias gladius. The sequence continues at coordinate 21,262,507 of NC_053407.1, read as the reverse complement.
GTTTTTTAATGACGTCTTCACATGTTAATAGTTCACCATTCCTGTGTTTATTTCTACCTGAATACACATCAAATGAAAGTTTTCTGTGTTTACTCAGGTGTTTACATATCAATGTACTCTGACTGTTTGGATCTGAATCGCTGGTATCATGGGAAATCTGGATACATTGCCATCATCAGGCTAACAAAGGTAATTGGGAATCGTGAAATGGTTGTATGGAGAAATGTGGTTATTGTGTTTTCATTCAAGGAAAATATATTACTCTATGAATAAAATCATTGTCCTTGGTTTTTACCATCAGGGGAGAGTTAAAAAGGTTTTAGAGAACTACACCCAGAATTTCACAGCACCCACTGTGGGGTATGACTGCCACGTGTCAGAACAGTTGCCCTCAGTATCTGATCAAACCAGCTCCTTTCTTGCTTTTGAGAGAACCCAGGTAAGAAGAGGCATGTGACTGGGTGCCATGATGTCAACAGCAATTTTAATTTGGAGATGTGCTTAATTTGTGAATTGGTTTGATTGCAACAGAGATTATTCACTGCTTCAGTCTTCATTTTACATAGAACTAAAACTTTACAGAAATGTAAATGCATGCTAATAACACTGTAACACACTATACTGACTACATCAAATCATTGCACCTGTCACTAGTAGTGTATCAGTCCTCAGTTGTTGTGGAAGTGGCATCTATGTGTCTTTCACATTTGTCTGTGTGTGGATGCATCCTTGTCAGCACAATATTGTTGAGCACCATAATGCATGAAAGCAAGTTAAGAAGGAAAAATGAAATGACGTCAGGCAGCTCAAGTGCCTCATGTTTTTGTTCTTGCAGTATTTCGTGTATGAGCTGTTAGATGATGGAAGCAATGAAACGGCTCAGTCTCCCAGTGCTGCCTGTCCTTTTGCTATTGTATCGTTTTCATATACGGACACCAAAGCAACACCTGTAGCACCACAGGAGACAAGGTACTGTGACACTATAGCAACACATTCTCTGCCCTGAGGATTATAGTATATTCCTGATCTGATACAATTTAATACAGGTTAAGAATATTTAAGTCATATTGATTAATTGTTTCCTTATTTGTCTTAACAGTGAGGAGAAAAAACTGGGTGAGTAACATATACCAAGTACAGCAGTGTTTTTCCGTATACTGTACGGTGTTGTCAAAAAGCAGTACTGTAGCACTTCCATAAGGTTTATGATGTGGTAATTCAGCCACAGAAAGAGCCTATATTTCTGCCGAATTTTTAATAATATGTAATCAAATGTAATACACATCTATCTATTCATCAAATATTACACCTAGTACCATTTAAATAATAGCAGTGGTTTATTTGTCAGTAATTTGTATGTGAACATACACTCCTTGGCCAGAGTTATGTACACCTATAAAATCTATTGCAATCCAGTACAACAGCTCTGTCACACATTCTACATTTATGAAGCCTATTGTGATATGAATATGATTTGATTTCGCAGGTGTACCTAATAAAGTGGCCACTGAGTGTATTTAATTTACTGAAAATGGCCTCTAATGAACATGCATGTTACTTTTTTAATAGTTGTTGTATCTGATGATTTTATTTTAGTTTGTCATTACTTGCCATGGAGGGGTCAGCTTCAAATAGGCACCCAGTTCTATGATGTTGGGCTGAGGTCTACAGCAGGGGCTTCGATTCCTGCAAAACTGTAAGTTAAAGGCGAACATAGAAAATGTATGCTGTATTCTTTATTGACTTAGATTATACAAGCTGTATTCTGTTCTTTGTTTTTGTTACCATTTAAGGCCACCAGTGGTCAAAGCTGACAGAGCCATTTCCATGATAAATCTGATGCAGCTCTTGCCAAAGGCTGTCTTTGAAACCTGCTTCTCTGGTGAAGGTGTGTCAGAAAAATGTTTTTATTATCCAAGAGATATATTTTTAAGGAATGTTTCAACATAATTCCTGGATATAATGAATGTATAGTAATGAATTTGGCTTTTTTTTTTTTTTTTGTGCTGTCTTTTAGTCTTTGTGGATGGCTTATACTGCAGTCTGTTTGAACTTGTTCCTTCTGAGGCGGAAGAAATCAATGCACTCTCTCTGCTTCTGCAGGAGGTCAAGGAGAAAGATCTTGTGAGTTTGTTTATTACTGTCCTCTTAGAGATTGTTGTAATTAGTCATTCTTTCCATAAAAAGTCAAAAGTACTGACAAATGATCATGGTTTATCATAGCCCAAATTGTTTATTCAGTAAGAAACCTAAAGCACTCAATTTACACTGATATGAAAGACAGAAAACCAAGTTGAACATATCCAATTTTACAACTGTAACCAGCAAATGACAGATGTTTTTATCAAAGAATTACTTAAACAATGAATTGAATGTTAAAATTGTCATTAATTATTTTTTGCCCATTAACTAGTCAATAGATCAGCGAATGGTTTCAGCTCTGGAAATTCCCTTGCATTACAACAGTTGGTTTCCTTTTCACATCAATTGGCACTGTGTGATAAAATGTACATTTTTTAAAATATCAAACAAAATCTAATATCTAACCAAATGTACCTGACAAACTCATTTTCGCACAGGCTCTCCCTGTCCTGCTGAATGATGGTGGTTTTCTTATCCTAATGCACTCCTCCCATTTCTTCACATACGATGGTAAGATAAGAAAATGGTGACGGTGGAAAGTGTATGAGGTTGTCAGTGTCATGACAAAACAAGCATTATCCAACCTTAGCTACATTTCTTTGTGTGTTTTGTTTTTGTTTTTTGTTTGTTTTTGTTTTGTTTTGTTTTGTTTTGTTTTGTTTTTTAGATACTGGGTCAAAAGCAACTGAGGTCCTGCAAGGCATGTTTGTTTTTCCAGACTCACGGGTTATACAGAGAGGTGATTACAGCATGGTTTTTCTAATGGATAGTTTCATTTTATGTTTCTCACATCCCTTAAATTAATTTACATTTTCACCGCTCAGTGACACTTGTAATTTGTGTTGATTAGCAGTGATGACATTCAAGGAAACAAAAGCAGAGATTAAACAAGTATTCTTTCTTGATTTATCACAGACACAAAATCTGGGCAGAGAAAAGCAACTATGTCATCTGAAATCCTTCGGGTTCTACCCGTGCTAAGTTATGCAGAGGGTGAAATTGAGAAAAAACCCCTCGACCCAAGTGAAGAACTCAGTGAAGTGTTGGTAAAGCATATGCAGAGTTACGCAGCACTGATAAATCCTGGGTTGGCATTAAGTCCCTCAAGGGAAGTCAGCATCTTTCCAGATGAGTATGATGTGCCGGATGCCCACAAACACTTCTACTCATTCCCCGAGTGGACTAACACAGCTTGGCAGAGCTTCAGGTCATACATGACCAAACCAGTCTCCTTTCAACTGCCAGTGTCAAAGGCTTCAGAAATCCTGACAGATGGACAAGAGGAACGAAGAGAAGACCTTGATGACGATGTCTACATCTGTCTGTCATCTCCTGAGGAGGCGCCAGCCAATCCTGTCGACACTGGGTCAGAAGACCAGTTGACAGACCAGAAATCTCCTGTAAATATTGAGACATCTGTGGACAGTTGTATAACAAGTGCTGAAGCACAAGTTGACTTAACAGCTGTACTTCAAAATGTTGTACCAGATGATTTGAAAGCTGGAGACATAACCAAAGACAATGAAAAATGTGACCTGACTGTACTGATGACAACTGTTGATACAGAGGCAAAAAATCTCCTGACTCCCCCTACATCAGATGACCTTTCAGCAGAGCTGATTGTCAGCATCACTTCAGCAGAGCGAGCTGTCACTGATGAGAGTTTAAGTGTGATCAGTTCCGTGTCAGCAGCAAAGCATAATGACTTTCAGCTTTCTGGTTTTTCAGCAGCCAAATTGCAAACAGCAGGAGTGAACTCTCTGCATGATGAGACTGTCATAATCAAAAATAACAATTGCCCTGAGGACACCAACTTCACAAAAACGAAACGAATGAAAATACACCGGGGACATTCTAAAGGACTGAAAAAGGCATCTAAAGCTTGTGTTGAGACTCTCAGTTTACAAACAGTCAAATTATCAGGGGAGGATGACATCTCGATGAGTCAGAAGGATGACCAGGCCAAGGAATCATCAGGCCACTCACAACTGAACAATCCTTTGAATACTGATTGGAGAAAATTACGAAGGCGAAAACGCAAATTTGGAAAACTATCATCTAAAAATAAGAGAGTAAGATCTGCTACTGTCGGTTTAGCAGTAGCAGAGGAGAAAAAATCAAACCCTGGACAGCAGATCTTGGAGGGCACCATTTTAATGGAATTTGAAGTTTGTCCTCTAAGAAAGAAAACTGAGCGCTGGGATTTAAAGCCAGTTATCAGTGAATGTGGAAGAATCTTGGTTCCTCATGGATCTGTAGATATTGCTGATCAGATTAAGTCTTTAAAGGATAAGCTTCAATGTACAAAAGATGAAAAGCACCCTGTAAAAATGTTGGTTGATGCCTCTGTGAATGCTCAAGTTGAAATAGAGCAAGAGTCTAGCACTGTTCCAAAGACAGCAGTGGATGAAACAGTGGCCACAACATCCAAGGATGGAAGGAACCATCTTCAAAATGTCATGAACAGTCATATTAATATTGAACATAGCCTTTTGAGACAATCGGACAATGGTTCATTGCCTTTGAAACCAGATAGTAGTGAGCATTCTTCTAAGAATGATGGCACAGACACTGATACCTTCTCATCAGGAAAGTGTGCCACAAAGGGTGGATTTCTGTTGAGTAAACTAAAATCAGGTCTTTTAAGTAGAAAGAGAAAAATCGATTTCCTTGTGCCAGAGGGAACAACTACAGATACTGCCGAGAACACTGAGCCTTCTCGCAAGAAGGGTAATTCTGAATACGACGCTGAGGCATTGAAGAATAATAATGCAATTACAAGTGTCCAGACCACCAATGTAGGTGTCAAGGAAGTTTCAAAGATGTTATCAGTTGACCCTCATTTTGCATATGCCTTAGGCCTGACCCCTAAAGAGAAACCAGATAAGGTGCACAAAAGTGAGGGTCAGGATACTCAACTAAGGAAAGACTCATCCGAAACACAAGAACAAACCATTTTAGAAAAACACCCTGAAATCATACAAAGGCCTCCATCAATTTCCCCAAGAAGGGGTAGGATTAAAACACTGAAAAAGCATCAAGGGATCTCCGCAGAATATATTAAAAAGAAATGTAAGTCATATTTCAAAATTATGAGATTTGGAGTGCATGTTTTTGTATATAATGTGTAAAACCCCTTCAGCATTGTGCATGATATTGAAACTGACTGACCCTTTTCTTGGCTCTGTCACTTCCGCGATTGTCCTCAGCATGGTATCGCTGCGCTTTGCTAAGTATTTGCTAATTTTTTATTTGCTTTTGCTTTTTTCTCACTTATGCTGCATTATGGCCAGTACTGGCTTAACAAACCAGTTCCTTTGTTTGAAACAATGGCATAGTTTATATGTTGGTGATAAGTTCCTAAAAGTCATGCATTGCTATACTTCAAATGCTTTCAATGTGCTACTTTTTATTTTCATGCAGTTTCTCTTTTTTCTCCTCTGTTTTGTCTTCACAGGGTGGTTGCATTTTCAAACGCCAGCATGTTTTGCTGCTGAAAAACTCAAATACAAAGAGTGTACTAGGGATTATTCTTTCAGGAAGACTGTTAAGGAAAAAACAAACAGTTCTTGCTCATCTACAGATGCTTTGAACTTACTTGCTGACTTGGCACTCAGTGCCAGTCACGACCAGGTTCCACCACAACCAGACCCAGCACTTGAGAGAAAACCTGAGACAAGGCTGAAGAAGTGTGGCCATACAAAAGATGTTGCCAGTGCTGAACAAGAGTCTGTTCTTCATGCTCTGCTTAGACAGCCTGCTGCTAGACCTGTTGAGCCTCTTGAGTCTCCTTCACCAAGCTATCTTGTGGGAGACAGTGAATTGGTTGGCTTAATATCTAAAGAACATGCTTACTCATTGCCCTCGTCTTCCCCTCTGCTGTTGGGTCTGCTAGGTACACCCTTCCAGGTATCCCCTTTAAGTGGTTCTACCAGACTGCTGCACCATCACCAGCAATTGTGCGGTGATGGAATTCAAACACTACACCCCTCTGTATGTCAGGAAGACAGAGGTGAACGCAACCACAGGACTCCAGAATACCTGAAAAAACATATGGTGTGCAGGCGAAAGTTCAGACACTCCCGCACCTTTGGTAACAAGGATGGAGCTGTCCAAGTCACAAGGGAATGGAACGAAAACTATGACTTTAATCGAGACAGCAAGTTTGCATGTGACTCAAACGATAGAGCTATCATACGAGCCTTGCATGGGTATGTATATTGTGTTACTTATTTATACAAAGAATCAGTATAAAATATAAAAATGTTTCTTTTCACATAATGTCAATGCTATACCTGTTGTATCTAGTTGACAAATGTGGACAATATGCAGTAAAACGAACTTTTAGTTTAGATGACATGAAAAGTTATTTAACTAAAACAGCTAATTTTTGTACATTTTGCATCTTCGATAGACCGTGGGATTTCTCCATTCAAGACACAGCTGAAGAGGTACAGCTCATTGTCCACATGTGGATAGGTCTATTTTACAGCCGGTCAACAGCTAGATTCTTTCACGTTGACTCGAACTCTACACGCCCATGTTCAGAAGAGAATGATTCTTTGGAAATATCCAGTGGAATGGTATCAGTACCAGCTCAGTCTGAGCTCAAGGCGAATTCTATTGGTGCTTTCCCGAAGGTAAAAGACACACAAGACCCTTCAATTGCAAAAGCTTTGGACCTCAGCAAAAAAGATAACTCAGTCTTGGACCAAGGATCTGTGATTTTGGACTTTTCACTGAGAAATTCCAGTGCAGAGACTGTCACTTCAGATCCACAAGTCAACAGAAAAGAGACTTCTGTGTCCGGTGAACAGAACGAAGCAAGTGAAACACTGAAGAGACTCAAGTCATCCATGGGACTACAGGAGGCAGACACATTACAGGTTTGTTTCTATAGTTACTGTTATACTGGAGAAAGATTGTTACCGATTAATGTTTTTGTCATGATTTTCAGATGGTCTTTAGGATATAAAATAATTTAATGACCAGGTTTGTGTTTGCTTGTAGTTATAGGCATACAATCACTGGCATAAATAACTGCATACCAATAAAGAACTATTGAAGATAAAATGATTAATTGGAAGGGACAATCCACTGTGTTCCAGCAGGGTGCTATGGCATCTGAATGGGCGTCAAAAAACACTCATGCCAACTGCTTCACACTCCAGAGCTCCAACTGTACTGTATGTTGGCTACAGGGATTTTACCAATTGAAAGGGAAGGCCTTTATACATCCCATTCATTGTATTATGGGCTGTGTATGATAGGTGGGCACAAATATGTGTGGATGGATTTAATCCCAAAATTAATACTAAAATTTCACCCAGTGCCGTTTTCTTTGTTTTTTGTGGCTTTCTGCATTTTTCAGCTTAATATAACATTTTGTAATTGTCATTTACCGTATTCACATTTTTTGAATTGCTTGCGCAACAATTGAAAAAGTGACCTTGAAAAATCATGGAAAAATTTTCAAAACATTGAAAAACTGAATTAGCCAAGAGGAACAGTGGTTGAAGCTGTTTATAATATGTATTTGTATATTCTGTTTACTCTTTCTTTCTCCAGTGTTACAAAACGAAAGTACACTCTACAGAGATTATTAATGAGGTTAATGATGTCAGAAGCATCCATGAAAATGAGAAAACTTGTGGTCATTCGCAAAAAGCTGGCTGCCTGGAGCACACTGAGATACCATCTTTTAAAGGTGATGCATCATTCATTTCTCCACCAGAAGAGATGGAAAGTGTATCCATTCGGATGGAAAATGTTCAGACTTCTTCAGGAATTGGCCACATGTTACATGGATGCAACACAGAGAAGACACTTATAAAAGATGGCATTGAAAATTCAGAAACTGCAGAGATGAGTTTGGTTCAAAAACATGAAACAGAATCATCCAAATCTGTGACAGACGAAGAGGTTGAGTCCAACAAAGAAGCAGATGAGGTGGTTCATAAAGATGAGCATGATGAATCCAAAGATGGGGAAAACTCGGAAGTGAAAGAAAACTCATGCCAAGAAGGCAATATAGAACCTTCTCCAAAAATGATTCATACATATAATGACTCTACAAGCAAAGAATCGGGTATCATCTGCAATGAAATTTGTTTTGAAAATGAGACGCAAAAGCAGTTATCAAGGGAGGAACCTAAAGCAGTCTCACCAGGCCAGGCTGAAAATGTTAACACAGATCAGGATTGTTGCACAGTACATGAAGGTAAAATGATCACAGATGAAGTTCACTTTGGAAAAGACGATGGACTTGATGAGAAAGACAGTTGCGTTTCAGCTTTGGAAGATGTGGGTGATTTGATTAATCAGCCATTACTTATGATGTGTGAGAGCCCTGATTCAGTAAAGAAAGATTGTATTACAGATTGTAGTTGCCAAGCATCATTTGACAAGCAACCACCACAAGCAGACAACAAAGAAGATGCCTGCCAATATTTGCAGTTGAGAAAGCTATGTGCAAATGGCAGTGCATTGGCAGATGAACATGCCATTTCAGAAAAAGCTCATCACACTCACTCTGAAATGGAGCCTGTTATTAATGAACCTGCAATTGAGGAAAATTCCAAAAATGATATTTGTTTAGCAGATGAGGCACATCAGAAGGCAGCATTACCCATATCTGATGAGAGCACCTGTTCATTAGATGGGTCCTTTGCAACTGGATCTAACCCCCAGTCAAAGGACAGTTTGGAAACAGGAAGCCAAAACACAGTAATGGCAATCTTCAATTTTGGTCTAAGTAGTGATGATCATGAAGATCAGGAAACCAAATCAGTTGTGGGAGAGGAAAAAGATAATGCAACTCAAGATGAACCATTTCATCACCAGTCTCATTCACCTCAGTGTGAGGTTATAAAAACATGTGAAGCTGTAGAGGCATTGTCTAAAGAAAAAGATCTCAAAATGAGCAAAACAAATGAGGGATTGGAAAAAAGTCATAGTGGGGTTGTAATTCCATTTATTGGAATAGACATCTCTGGAGAGGATATAGTACAATCACATATCTCTCACCTTCAAAGCAAGGTTGAAGAAGTTGCTCAAGGCCAGAAAGGAATACCATTAATCAGTGGAGCTAAGTACCCTGACTTACCCACAGAGGTATGCAGCACATCTGAAATGTACAGTAAAAAGGAGGAACTGTCTACTGGCAAACTTTCTCCTCTTGATGTAAATGAAACCAACCAACCAATAGTCGTGGGAAGTGGATCTGATGACAGGTGCCCTACCCCAACTATAGATGAGAAGCCACATGAGTGCATACCTTGTTCTGGCTCTAGCATCAATACATCTACTTTTACTAGTAATGAAACCTACAAAAACATTAGTCAAAAATGTTTTAGCAAAACCTCAACCCCTATAAAGGATGAGATGCCTCTTAAGCAAAAACTTTGTTACAAGTCTACAGATAGCGGTCATCCCAACCCTCCTTATGGTCTTCATCCTGATCTCGAACTAAGAACTCCAAAGGTTCTGCAAAGTATAGATAAATACTTCTCCACATCAATCCACACCGTCAAATCCAGCGAGATTGAAACAGGTAGTATGAAAAGCTGTCTTAAACAAACCCCTAATCTCAGCAGCAAGTACATCCCCCCTTGCTTAGCCCCAAGCCAAACTTTGGCTGACTTCAAGGACAAGAACATAAGCAATACAAAGCCGATGGTTGTGTCAGCCTCTACCTCACAAGATCTGCACAAAGAATCATCAGATCACTTTCTTATATCACCTTTCAAAAGTAAATTAGAGGAAGTACTTGGTGTTAGGTTGCAGTTAAAGAAAACGGACTCACCACTTCCTCAGCACTATTTTGGAAGAACAGATAAGGTACAGGAAACCTCTATAGGACAAGATTATTTTCATTCCTACTCACCTATTCCATCTACTGAGTGTTTGAAAACCATTAAACCAAATATCGAGCAAGATAGGCATAAAATAACATCACAGTCCAGTTTAAGCCGTGAACCCCGTTCATACAGTGAGCGTCCTGTCATGGCTGTGAAGCCCTCTAAGAGTGATGAAAGTCAAGCAGATTGCATCTCTAAAGATGGACAAATAGATTATTCTCCGAAAAATAAACAGACAAAAACCCCTGCAGTCACATACACCACACCCATTACTGTGCCCTTGGAGAACACAGAAAGTTTCAAAGCTAATTCTGGACTAAATGATGATAAGCAAGAGCCCAGTGGCTTTTCTTGCAAAAGAAGTTGGTTGTCAAATGTTAGTGACAGTAAATCTAACTCGCATAAAATTAAATGTGCACTTTTAGATCCTTCATATAAGTACCAAGGAAGGGACATTTCAAAATTCAACAAGATTTTTTCATCATCCCTGTCCATGCAGTCACTTGAATCGGCAAAAAGTGATGGTCACCAAAGTTTCTTGACATATAGTTTACATGAGAAAGTTGGGCAAACAACTAAAGAGAACATTGAGATGGATCAGAAAGACTGCTCAGAGGCATCAACTTCATTTGTGGATTACAAAGACAATCGCATAGTTGATGATAGTCTCATCTTGGGACCTCAAAGCTCACTCTTATGTACAATCTATAACACCAACCAGAAGAGATCATATTCTTTTCTGGAACAAGTTTCTCAGAGGTGCCTACAAGATGACCTCACTCGGGCATCAATGGAACAGGAGTGCCTTATCTTCTCAGAACAAATGAAACAGCTTTTGAAAAGGAGTAAGAGAGGATCCATCCGCCAACAGGACAAACATGAAAAACTGAAGTTGTCTTGTGCTAGTCCTGTGACCATGCACTTTTCCAGTTTAGAAGAGCAGGAGGATTCACTGGATCTCTTAAATGCACCGTCACTTTTTGGACAAAAAATCAAGGTAGACATGTCTGACAGGAAAGACATGGCAGACTCCACAGAGGAAGAAAAGACGTTGCATCCTCAAAAATTACCTCAAGGAACAGACGAGGAACATGCTGGAGTTTCTGGTGGAACTGCAGAATGTGCTAGGTTGTACAAGGCAAGGATGGATGACGTTTGTGCTCACAAAAAGGTCGCATGTAGACCTAGGCACTTCAGAATCGACAGAGGTTACAAAAACACTGAACCAAGTAACCATTTTGACTTCTGTGATCAAATGAAGAGAGAGATGGATGAGACCTTTCGAAGTAATCTGAATTCAGTTGTGAAGAAATCCTGTAAAGCAAAGTACAGATTCTACATATTAGTGACTTCAGATGATGCCCTCTTTGAGGAAAGCAAGGTAAGACGAGTTTTCAACAAACTTCTAATTCAGTATTTCTTTTAACTATATTTTTCAGTGATATACTGTATGTAGCCTGCATTCCTAAAGCCATTAAAGTGATATGCCACCAAAAATGTATTTTTTGACAGTGTAACACTCATTCCATGTACAAACGTTGCAAGTCCAAAGATGTTGTTTATTCCTTAATGGAGAGAGGAGGTTGTGGTCAGCTTGGATTCATGGCAAGGAAAAAATTATCAAAATGTCCTTGCAAATTTCTCACCCTGCTTTTGCAGAATAATCCATTTCTCTGCTTTCCCATAGTAATCTTTTCATGAGCAGGTGCTTACATTGTGCACACCTCAATTTTCCAACATTTAAAGAAGAGAGTGGCGTCTTTTCTAGGGCTGAAATGATTTGTTGATTAATGGATAAGTCGATCAACCGAAAAATATTAAACTATTTTGGTAACTGATTAATAGTTTCGGTCATTTTTCAAGCAAAAATGCCAATGTTTCCTTACCTCCAGCTTCTCAATTATGAGGATTGGCTGCTTTTTCTTTGTCTTATGTGATAGAAGAGCAAATATCTTTAGGTTTCGGATTGTTGTGTTGTTGTTGTTGTTGAAAACGAGATATCAGATGACATCACCTTGGACTTAATGATGGGCATTTTCACTATTTTCTAACATTTTATTGACCAAATAAATTTATAGAGAAAATGATTGGCAGATGAACGTTAATGAAAGTAGACATTTGTTGCAGCCCTCGTCTTTTGCTATACATTCCTGTCATATGGACCAACGGATTGCAGCATGAGCACTGACTACAGATGCATACAGCACCTCAGTGTTGTTTGTAAGGTATATCGCTAAGTATCACATAACAACCTGCATGAGGAACTGTGCTTGTTATATGTATTACATGTTGGACATGACCTGTTTGCCCATAGGTCAGGATATGGTGAAAATAGAACTGACCTTTAAGTTAAGTCCCTCAGCAGGTTCTCAGAGGGGGTTATTTAGTACATGGAGCACAGTTATCATGGAAGAGTGGAAATATTGAAATTTTTTACAGAGCAGTTTAAGGACTTCTCGACATGTTGGCTTAGAAGCTTGGTCTGAAAGTTCACTCTTGACCATGAAATCAGCAAATGTGTACAAGCTGTTCCCATGGCCAAGAACAAACAGTTGTTAAAATAAATAGAGCAGGACTAACACCGCGCTCTAATGTGCATGCTTGCTTGTTTGACAAGGTTGTGCATGTGGACTGAGACAAAAGCAGTGTGTTTAGTCATAGTTTGGTTAAAAAATAAAATAAAATGAATGTAACGGGGTAATGTATTTTCTGAGTAAGTACATGAGCACGGGAGTGAGTTGAGAATTTTATATGGTCGTTTTGATACCTTTTTACACCTTGAATTGTTGTCCCTCTTGAATTTCATTTTAAACACCAGTGATCACAGCCTCTGTTCTTCATTATGGAGCAGTCTACAAACATTTACTGCTCTTTATTAAGGCTAGGGCAGTGAGTGTTTCATGACCAAAGATACATTTTGGGTACAGGATCAGTAAAATAATATTCTCAAGAGGGTTGTAAAAGCAGTCATGATCCTCACTGCACAAGCCAAGACTGAGGCATGTCCATGCATCAGCTTACAACTCGATATAATTTGTCTTATTTGATGTCTCATTTATTGTACAATTTATCGTGGTGATATCAGGAGGTAAGTAGCCACTAAGTAGACTTAAAGATCATATAAGAGGAATGCTAAATTCAAGGACATCGTGCAGTCTCTTAATAAGCACTGGACATTTGCTGTCCCAAAATGTATGACACCAAGTCAAGTCATTGGGATATTTTTTTTCTAAAATTAGATCAAAGCAGTGTAAGACTTACTAGTGGAAAGTGGCTTTAAAGGATTTGTGATTTCTCCTTTATTTTCAAAAGGCACAGTTAGAGGCAGAGGGCCATACTGCCGTACAGCCATCTGAGTTCTTCCTTGGTGAGGGTAGTTCTTCATCCTTACTCATCATCATCAGGAATGAAGACATTGCAGAGCACATTTGTGAGGTAACAGATCAGCTGCTGGGAAAGATAACAACAGGCCTTTTGCAATAAATAGTCATGAACTAATTACTCTGCTATCACAGGTCCCACATATGCTTGAGCTGAAGAAGTCACCAGGTGTGCACTTTGCTGGAATTGACGAACCAGATGATGTTGTGAATCTCACCCATCAGGATCTCTTCACGCGGGGGGGGTTTGTCATGTTTGACAGAGCAGCATTGGAGCCCCTCAGTCTTTGTATGTGGAGTTTTTGTTGTATGTGATCTAGTTATCTTAGCATTTTATAATTAATCTGAGTGTTACTCATGATCTCAACTTTGTATGAATTTTTAGGCAACATGAAAAAATTCTCAGAAATCCTGCGAGAGCTAAGCAGAACGGGGAAGTGGAAATGGATGTTACACTACAGAGACAGTCGTCGGCTGAAAGAAAATGCGAGGTAGGGCTCAACTTTGGAAGAATACTTTTCTATCTGGCAGTACAGAGCTGTTCTAAAAGTCTCTCTCTGCACAAGAGAACTTATTACAGTAAATCAATGAGGAACGGTAACAAACTGAACAAAATTTAAAAAATCTCAGCACATAGAAGTAAGCTAATATTAAGTAAAATAACACAAACCAATAAACTGAGAGGGAAAAGGTGCACAAAGTATACATAATACCACATAACATTTTCATCCAAAAAATTGTAGTAATATTTACTTAAAGTTTTCATGTTTTAGACCAGACTTCAGAAATCATCACTTGGTAATAATTAGTCTGTGCAGTTAGCGATTCAAAAGGTGCAATGTCCGTCATTAATTTTAACCATTTAGCAATGAACAAGTCTTACTCTTCCACTGACAACAATCTTTATTGTGCTAATATTGAACCTGCCAGTGCATGTTCAAATTTTTGTGTGGATACACCCTTTTGTAGGAGAGTTTTGTCTCCTAATAACCACAGCTGGGGAGATTCTGGCAATGGCTTTTACTACCAGTCTCTAATACTTATGATTACCTTTTTCCAAAAAGGAAAAAACAAAAAAACATTCTCATATTAAATGAAGAAAAGTAACTGCTTCCAAAAGTAATTAGCATCGAGTCCTATTTTTTTTAAGTTTAACTGGCATATAATACTACATGTGTATAATTATGTAGTGTGTAAATTTGCCCACTGCATCTCTAAATCACCACCTGCCATCAGCCTCCATGTTTTTCTGTATTTCCTCTTCTATATTTGAATTCCGATTCACAGTTAACTTACAGAGTGTTTGCCATAATTTTACAAAAGACTGATGCCGATTGTGCACTTTCAAAAAGCCTTTCTGTTGAAATCTTGTCTGCTTGTCTATTATTATTTCTCCTCTCATATGCAGGTTGAGTGCAGAGGCAAAAGAGAAGAAGCACTTCTTAAACTCTTGCCAAGACACCGGAATACTGGAGGTCATGCCTTACCACGAGTGTGACCTCATGTCAAGAGATCATCCTGACTATCTCACATGTTTGGTTCGCTTGCAGGTCCAGAATATATCAGCCCGTTACCCTGTTTTTATAACTGGTGAGATCCTAATGCACTAATATATTAACTGTACACTGACATTCAGTGAGTCACGTGACATTGTGGTTTTATTTTGAAGGTGTTGTTTGCAAGGTTTGATAAATATCTCATAAATATGATATTAGAGTAAATGCTTTCAGTGCTTCAGTACCACGAAACACATTAAAATACACATTATTAACACGAAACAATAATACAATAATAAGCATTTTAAAAAATCCCAAAATGAGCTTTTGCACTCTGTCTGAGTTAACTTGTGTTTTGTTTATCTTACAGTACAAAAGGAATGATGTGTTTTTCTTCTTCTTACAGATGCAGCAACAGACGGTGCATTTGGGAGAAATGGAATCTTAACAATGACTGTAAACTCTTTCCTGACAATGTCTCCAAGTGAAACATTTACATACTGACCTGAAAAAAGTCAAATGGGCAAATTCAAGTAAATGGCAATAAAATGCTGACTGAATGTCAGGAAAAGCGAGTACTTCACCACTAATGACGATTTCAAATATACAACATTTATTATTATTCTTCTGCAAACCTAATGGTTCAGCCCTTTTGTATGCAGTAATAATTAGTGATTTATGATTTAACATATTTTGTAAACTGAGTTATCATTCAGTTAATGGATAGAGTGACAGTAATGCCAATATACCGAAAGGTGTGCTGTACATACTTTCATTTGTACTGTATTTTTGTTGTAAATTGTATTGTAAACTTGATACAAAAAAAGGGGGATTTTTACATTGTATATATGTTCTGCTAGCTCTTAATTATGACTTAATACGATTGCAACACAATCAATACAAGTGTTTGTTTAATGATAACTTTTTTTTGTGGTTAAAAGACGGAACGATTATTTTGAAAAACTTTGTTGCAGTACTTTGTCCAGGCCTTGCAACAAAGCTAAATTAGGCTGCTTTCAAGTTGTGTGTTACATATTTAAAGTTACTATTATACACTGTTAAGGTTGCTGACAGTGACTCTTAACTATTGTTGTAGCATAACAAATAAACATTATTACTAAACGCTATATATGTTTAATTTTGTTGGCACTGATTCTGCACAGAACAGCAACTGAGAATAAAGAGATGTCTTTAATTGTTTTGCTTAAAAACATAAATGCTGGATGAAGAATCTACGCTTGATCGTGACCACTCTCACTGCACTATGTGTTCCCACTTTCAGAGCATCCTTAAAGCTACTAGACCCACAACATGATATGGGAAATTGTTTCAGATGACCAAAGAACTGTCTTTACTTAACCAAATGAAAAAATAAACTAAAATAAAAGTCTGGATTTAGTTTTGGCAAGGAAAATGATGTTCAGCTTTATGAGAATAAAGGGCAGCTTTTGGTTTTTCTACACAGTGGCACTTCTTCTGTTATGGATTTGATACTGTATTTCATTCTAGTCTTGTTTCCCATTCAGTCTTGCTCCCAGGATTTAAAACTCAAGTAAATACCTATGGTGCCCTTAAAACATGGTGGAAAGCTATGGTTTTGAGAGTGCTGGGCAAAAATCATCCAATGTTACTGTTACAATATATATTTTAGTTTTTAGTGAATTTATTTAAATTTACCATACTTCTAGTATAACTGTGGACATTAGGCAATAAAAGGGAATTACTCCGATACTGAATGGATATGACTTAAATAATAGGCTATAACACAAAAGATAAGGCACCATCAGAAAATTTATCCAAGGACAGTACTCTGTCTCACTGAGATCCTGAGTTTATTTTACATATAAATTAGTGGGCTATACCTTTTTCAATGTTTCTAACAGTTACAATATATAGGTATAGTCAAAGAACCATATTTATTTATATATATACACACATATATATATACGCATATATATATATATATATATATATATATACACACAGATATATATACGCATATATATATATATATAATGTATGTATATGTATGTATGTATATATATATATGTATGTATGTATGTATATATGTATATGTATATATATATATATATATATATATATATATATATATATATATATATATATATATATATATATATATATATATATATATATATATATATATATATATATATATATGTATATGTATATATATATATATATATATGTATGTATATATATATGTATGTGTATATATATATATATATATATATGTGTATATGTATATGTATATATATATATATGTGTATATGTATATATGTATACATGTATGTATATGAGAATATGTGTAGGTAAAAATAGCAACCGTAACACGCTGGTGACACATACAATTATAAAGAACTTTAACCAGGAGAGGGCCTCGCTGAGAATACAAATCTCTTAAAGAGGAGTACCCTGGCCAAGAACACAGCATTACAGAACACAGAGGTCAGAAATCATCAATGAACCAGATAAATATGAATAACAGATGTAATCAGAAAGATCCTTTAAAATTGATCAAATAAAGTATTCCATAAAGAGGAATATAAAAACCGATGTGCAGTGGATTCAAATTCTTTAAAATAAGGTTAAAATTGATCAATGGGATAGAAACAGACAGCACTCATGATCCCAATTTAAAAAAGAACATGCACTGAAAGGGTAGATACCACTTCTCAGTTGTGTATGCTGGAAAAACTAATATAACTAAGACACTTCAATTTATGTAAATAAAGTAGAAGACATTTTCTTAGATTTTTCAGACTATTCTCTAGTCCAGGGGTTGTAAGGGATATTACAAAATGAATAGACCTGTATTTCAGAAATATTTTACATGTAAAATGACATAATTCTGTTCAGCTTAATTCAAGCACTTCAAGAGAACGTCAAGACCTGATGCATCTGTTAAAGGTTTTTTTGAAATTGCTTGTTGTCACTGAAATTACATGAGGCTGGGTTTTTTTCAAAATCTCAATCAAAACACACACGTGTCGTCTGCTAACATTATGGGGAAAAAAAACCCCACACACCAAGTAGTTTGATCAGTGAAGGTGGTAAGGGCACCAGGATTTACCCTGCCGCTGGAAATGCAAGAATGTGTCCAAAATCAGGTCCTGTCTGCTTGATATTCAAAAAGCACAGCAGCAGTTAACTGAATTGGACCCTTTTCAAACTACGCTCCTGTCGTTTTTAATCAAAAATAAGATTAAAATAGGATTATTTAAGGATTACTGTTGAGGTGCCTTCAGAAAGCGGTTGCTGCCGTAAATAATATTCATGATCCTTGAATAGAGGCAAAACTAAACTGTTTCGGGGGCCCAAAAAGCCAAAGGTTTACTCAATATCTGTCTGTATATTCTGATTAATTGCAAATTTAGAATATCAGTTATAACACGTCCTCCATTTTGTGGCCATGGTCTGGCAGAGGGACCCTGCTTCAAGATCTAGTTTTAAGACTTGGAGATGTTTTAGTTGATACTGAGCTCATTTTCGTAAAGCTGCGTTTTATCAAATTGCTTAATTTGCCAGAGGAAATACTGAAACTGCCATGCCTAATGGGGGTCCAAGGGGTCCCAGCAACAAAGTTTTGCCCCTCGGGAGGTTTATCTGGCTCTGGTCTGGCTCTGAAACCCTTGACGTTAAGTTGTTGTTTTTTGTTTTTTTTTCCAGTTTCAGCGTGACTCTCTGGGTGCGAAGAGAAAACCGAAACCGACAAGAAATTGTTCCGGGGCAAGTGGGCAGTAACTTGTTTGGAGCCAAACCTTCTCGGCCGTGGCTACAGCGGACATTTTACCGGCCCGACAGAGGAGCTGCCGCAGTCTGCGCTACACGTAGCTACATTGAACGGACGAAGCGTTTTCCTGCGCACCGTCAGACGGCGATGAGCCGCTCGAACACAGCAGAGCAGTGTAGGCAGACGCTGACCTGTGCGCATGTGCGATCTGGATTTCGGGGATGGGTCTATCGATGGAATCAAGATGGCGAACCTGGCAAAAGCGCCAATATATTTACTGAAGTAGATGTCCAAATTTAACCACGGTAGCGGGTTTTCTCAAGCCCCTCGGGGGTTCCGTGAAACATGAAGACTAGGAACATGCTCTGGAAGAGGAATTGACCGGGATTACTACTGTAACGAAGGCAGCGAGATGTGCGAGAGCTATGCCCGCTCGCTGCTGCGTGTGTCGGTGGCGCAGATCTGCCAGGCTCTGGGCTGGGATGCGGTTCAGCTCACTGCGTGCGATCTGCTGTCCGATGTGCTGCATCGATATATCCAGCAGTTGGCCAGGGTCTGCCATCGGTACTCTGAGCTCTGTAAGTGCTTCATTAATCACCCCGATTACTTTTTAACCCATAAACCTGAAGTAGTCGATCACGTTGTTTTTGACTGGTTCTGTAGCTGGCGCCCCCTAGCAAAGGTTGATGTGTCAAAAAGTACAGGAGCTACATAGCTAAGCAGCTTCCATGTATTGTTTTTATTGTGGCTATGATGCTTCCTAGCTGTGCTCAACACACTGTGAGTAGCTGATGTCACATGCATTAGTTACTTAGAGTGCTCTATTACCTGTAAACGAGTTATTATCAGTGTGAAACCTGTTGAGCATTACTACTTGCTTTAGCTTGAATATCAACATCAGACAGGGCACCTCCTTGTATGTGCAGCACAAGCACTAGTATATAGTCAAACCTTTGTCCCAGCTTATTATCAGCCTTAACAAAGAGTATAGCTTAGTGAGCTGGAGGCCTGCGGAGTGTGTGCTGAGGTTTAATGGCTTGTTTTGATGCTGCATTTCAGATGGAAGAACAGATCCGGTCCTGGATGATGTCAGCCAGGCCTTCAGGCTGCTGGGCGTGAGTCTGACTGAACTGGAGGACTATGTCCACAACCTGGAGCCTGTGGCTTTCGCCCATCAAACACCACTCTTTCCTGTCAGCAAAAACAATGTCCTGCAGTTTCCCCAGCCTGGAGCCCGAGATGCAGAGGAAAGGAAGGACTACATTCCAGATCACATGCCACCCCTGGTCTCCTTACAAGAAGGTCAGTACACAGATGGCTATATGCACATCAGTGTGTGTGTATTCTGTGTTTTCCACAGGTTTGAGAGCTGGTTTGTGGTGGTCAACATGTTCTCAACTAAACAGTCTATAGACTATACAGAACACAAGTCAGTTTGCCATTATTTGGTACATCTAGGTAAGATTAATGTGGGCCAATACATCATTCCTGCAATTTATCCTGCACTCATGACGGCTATAATGTTCACTTTTTGTTGATGCCAATATTTTGTCTCCCCCATATATATAAACGACGGTGGAGTAAATATTAGAAACACCTCTCAGCATAATACAATACAATTCAGCTGTACCACAAACTACATCCTTCATAACAACCATAAAAATCTCTGAAACAGTTTAAAAAAAAACTGGACATTATAACCCTAGGAAAGTAGGATTGTATCAGACTGCATTAGTTTTAGCTAGGCTTAAATAATAACTTTGGAACTGAGCATATAAAACCATATCTTTGGATTGGGGCAAATCGGTTTGAATGGGCCACTATAATAACTTGTCTATGTGTTAAAAGAGGTGCTGTATTTGTGACAATTCTGGGAGATTAATTGAAAACACTGCTTAACTGTTATTTTTGTCCCTTTCCTCTCTAGAAGAAGAGGAGGAGGAGGTCCTTGCTGACATGGGCACCTCAGCAGAAGCTATGCAGGTGGCACTGGAAGAGGATGAGGAGGAAATTGAAGAAGATGAGACAGTCAATGATGAGAACCACCCACTAAAGAGGCACCTAGACAGCCCCGATGCAGCTGTTGGCATGATGCCTACCTCCAAGAGACCACGCATGTATCCTGGCCTCAGCCCAGAATGGGGTGTTGAGCCCAGGGAGCCCCTTACTTCTCTCAACCCGCAACGTGTTCCCCCAGGCATGCTGCCTTCCTATGATAGCCTTGACCCCCTATCACCTGAAACCCCTTCTGGAGCCCTGCCTTCTTTCAGACCTCAGCCGGTAGTACCAAAACACTCTGATCAAAAGGGCCTCACCACTCCAGGAAGAAAGCCTAAGGTGTCATCCCCTGGGAGACAACGGACTAAGTCCCCTAAAGGGGTCATTCCTGTTCCGGTGGGTGGCAGTCCCATCCATTCTCCAAAACCGTCTAAGGAAAGAAAGAAATCCCCAGGCAGGACGAAGAGTCCTAAAAGCCCCAAGAGCCCAAAGATGGGTTCGGTCAAAGCACCTCAACCCCCGAGCAAGACAGATGTTGTGCATAAACTTCCGCTGTCTGCGCTGAGTGAGAGGATGGGCAAAGAGAACATTCATATGCGTCAAAATATAGAGGACAGGGAGTTAGCCGAGGGCCCCTTCAAGAAACTAGAGCCTGATAATACAGCTATCGATGACTCCATCGATGCTGTGATTGCCAGAGCATGTGCTGAGCGGGAGCCTGATCCTTTTGCTTTCTCATCTGGCTCCGATTCAGATAGCAATGGATTCTCCAGCCCCAGGAGACTGACCATTATGGAGCCATCTACACCTAAAATCCCGATTGGGGCTAGCAACCTCGTAAAAGACACGTCAACACCACTTCACCTACAGGCACACACAGGCCTAGGAAACTGGACTATGGATGATTCAATCAATGAGGTAATCCGAAAGGTCAACCAGGGGGGTCCATCTGCACCCCCGCCAAACCAAGGAGAATATGTGTCATCAGGATCAGCCTCGCCACCTACTCCTGAACCTCTGCTCAAGATGTTTGAGGAGAAGAACAAGATTGTGTCGTCGGTAGATGTCAAGAAAAAGCTAAAGAAGGAGCTCAAAACTAAAATGAAGAAGAAGGAGAAAGACAAGCCAAAAGACAAAGACCGGGAAAAGGATAAGGGCAAGATAAAAGAGAAGAATAAGGATAAGAACAGGGATAAAAACAAGGAGTTTTCCAAGGATGTCAAGATGCCCTGGAAGGACTTTGTCGTCAAGAATGATGAGCACTTTGTTCAGCGAGATTTTACTCTGCCTGAGGGCTCCATCAAGATGAAATCCAGAGATGGAGATGTCCCTAAGAAGGAGAAGGAAAAACACAAAGACAAAAAGAAGGATAAAGAAAAAAGTAAAAAGGACAAAGATAAGAGAGAGAAAGGTAAAGACAGAAGCAAGGACGACAGGCAGAAACAATCAGCCTTAGCCCCTTTTGCTCTGGGTGAAGTGCCACCATTGTTCAGCCCCTCTGCCTGCCTGCGCATTCCCTCCATGCTTCCTCCTTTGGCCCCAATCCTCCAGGATAAAGATGTAAAGAGCAAAGAGAAGGACAAGAAGAAAGACAAGAAGGAGAAGAAGAAAAAGAAAGACAAGGAGAAGGATAAAGAGCGAGAGAAGGCCAAAGAAAAGGAGAGGGAGAAAGAAGAGAAGAGGAAAGAAAAGGAGAGGGAAAAGGAGAAACGAGAAAAAGAGAAAGAAAAAGAGAGAATTCGATTGGAGAAGGTACATTTTTTTGTTCAGTTTATCATTACGTGTCTGCGTTAGTGTGTCACTTAGATTCACCTTGTCCTTCCTGTTTCCTCAGGTGAAAGTAGAAACTCCAGCTGCTGTACCATCTCCAGTCATCCCCAGACTGACACTCAGGGTGGGAGCAGGCCAGGACAAAATGTAAGCAATCGATGAATGTTTCTGGTGATGTCTCTGGTAATATTTCTCCCATCACCTCTTTGCATGTTACATGAGGTTCTCCTTTTCTTGCTTTATTAAAAGTTGAAAAGCAGTCTTACCATGACATCTAGCTGGGGTTGGGTATTGCACCTGAGTACTCTTTTGGTTTGGTCTGAAATGTGCCTATAGCATTATTGCACTATTATATTTGTTATTATTATTATTAGAGCAGTATTGAACACTGTCAAGTGTTGTCAAAATTGTAGTCCTAAAGTCATAAATAAATCATTGCAATATCTCTGTTCACACTGACTTGTATTTTGTCTCTGTCCATCACCAGTGTTATCAGCAAGGTGGTTCCAAATTCAGAGCCCAAGACGCCAGCACCCAAGACCCCCGCTGCCAAGTCTGGACCTGGGAATCGTCCTCGGACACCTCCGCCTCCCCCGATACTCTCCCCAGTCGCACCCACTCTGCCCCCGCCTGCGTCTCCACTTCCACTAGCTCCTACCCCTTCGCCTTTGCTCTCCCTTGCCCCTATGCTCTCTCCCGCTGCTTCCCTGAAACCGCCGGTCCGCAGCGTAGTAACTGAGACCGTCAGTACCTACGTGGTGAGTGCTCGTACTCTAGACTTTTTTTTTTTTTTTTTAACTAAGAGTTGGTGCACAGGACAACAATAAAGGGGGTGTTCATCTCCAAGCAAAAAAACAAACAAACACATATTTGCAGTGTGGTTCAGCATTAACAGTTTTTCTTCAGTCTAGGTGACCAGTAAATGAATTACACCTAAGATAAAAGGGAACACATGGTTATTCATGTAATATGTTTTTACCCCTTTTTACACTAGTCTGCATTGTTTATGCAGTAACCATTTTGTCGTTTAGCTGCGTGTTGCTAATGCTTTTTATTGTCTGTATTTACCCAAGATTCGAGATGAATGGGGAAACCAGATCTGGTTTTGTCCTGGATGCAACAAACCTGATGATGGCAGTCCCATGATAGGATGTGATGATTGTGATGATTGGTATCATTGGTAAGTTGTTTTGTGCCATGGTGTGTTTTTATATAAGATTTAGTTAAACATAGGGGACACTTTAGTTGCAGTCGTTGCCATTAATTACAGCCTTAATTCACTGATCTGTGTTTGTGCCTATAGGTGAAAACTAGGGGTTTAAACGTACACAAAATTCACTCTTGGGTACCTACCTTGGCTTTAAATTATGGGCTCATGGTTTGCTACATTTTCTGTACAGCAGAGGAAACAAAAGAAACGCAGTAAAAAAGAAAAAGGTGAAAAGCCAATAAATGTTAGCAGTAATTACATTATTACAAAATTATTACATTATTACAAAAGACTCTAAGTTACATATTTGTAAATGTAAAGTGGATGAAAAGAATGTCCATTAAGGGGAACTGATCATATTTATAATTAAACAGTACAGCTAGCAGCGCAGTTTCAGGTTTTTAAACATGCAGTTCATCAGTTTTTGTTTTACGTTACACTCAGTCAAAACACTATTCACTCTGTTCTCACATTGTACACATTTACTCTCTGTAGTCCTGGAGGTCCATCCATCAGCTGTGAGTGTCAGAGTAGGGAAGTGGATAATCCCTGGACGTTTGCAGCTTGTCTTTCACTGAAATTAACACGTAAAGGAACATTACAGAGTGGCTCAAGCTCCGTAACAGACGAATTTTGGGTGATGCTGTTGCCAGCATGTTTGGTCACTTAATGTTTCCAGAGACATGACTTCACCAAACTCCAATGCAGCAGCAGGTTGCCAACCAGTTTTTGTCGGTAGCACAATTTGTCCAGTGTTATTTGTGTCTTACTAAGAAACCATAATACTTTCAAACGATAACTCTAAATGAACGTCTTCCAGCTCTTGATTCTCATTTGCGTTTGCCAGACAACAGCTGTCCCACTGCCAAAGCTGTCCCAGTATTTCTCTTGCACTTTAAAAATGTTCCACAATTGCTAATACGTAAACTTAATCTGACAGTATTATACTTATTTATTATAGACCAATATATTTATTGGTTTTGAAAATGTTCACACAATATATAAAGTAAGAAAAACTACATATACATATTAACACACCAAAAAACTAAGAATCAAAAAAATAATCCTTAAATAAAAACACAGACATTGTTCATTAGTTCATCATACTGTCATATAAAATCTGCATTTCTTTGCCAGAAAGAACAGCATGGGTTTGGTAGCTTGGTTTCCAAGTATTGCATGAAGAATTCCCATAATTTTTTTGGAAAATTTGTAAGTGGCCTGTAGTAGCCTACTCCAGCTTTTGCAACTTGACAATCAGTGGCTGAAGAGACTAACAGTCGGTGCTTCAGTATTTTCCATTCAAGGGCAAGTGTTAAGTAATGACTTTGTTGACAGGGCATACTGAACTGACAAAAGTCTAATGCTGAACTAACCATTAGTAATGTCCTGTAATGGTTTGTAACTAATACCTGTAGTGTTACACCCACGAGTAGAAATGTAAAAATAGCTTTGCTTCCACAGCCTCATTTCAAAACTAAGCTGCACTGTCTTCTTCTCGTGTCTGCTCAGGCCTTGTGTCGGGATCCTTACAGCGCCTCCCGAGGACCAGCAGTGGTTCTGTGTTAAATGTTCCAGCAAGAAGAAGGACAAAAAACACAAGAAAAGGAAACTCAAACTGCATTGAGACTATGCAAAAAGCACATATTTTGGACTGTTTTGGACTGAAAGCCATCACTGAACACTTGTGGCACTGCTGTAAAATAAAAGAAAAGAAAGTTTAAAATTGTGGCTGATACTAACTTCTGATGATTTTTTTTTTTTTTTTAATGATGTCAGCCATGATGCATTGTGACTCGGTAAGAAAAAAAGGCTTTAACCAGCACATATCCAGCCTTAGTTCTCATGTGGGCTCTGTCGTTTTCTCTTATTCACCTGTAAAGTGTTTGCTTGTTGTTTTGGATGTCCAGTCGTATGAAATCATGACAGTTATGTTTGTACAACGAGACCATGACAGTTTGTATAAGATGAGAGCTCAACAAAGTAGAACCACAGAACAACTAACATCCACTGTCTTTATTTCTGTTTCCTTCATGTTGCCACAAAAGGAGTGACCTCAAAGTCGAACCTTTTTCCCAGTTCTCTGCAGTATCATTGCAATGTCATGTATATAATGATGATGGCATCAGGCGTGTATAAATCTGTAAATACCAACTTCCAAGCCAAGTGCATTTTGTTCTTAGGATTTTGACTTGTTAAATCCATTTCCAGATATTGGTTTTTAACTCGAATTATTTTCTGTAATTTCTGTACATTTTTTAAATTTAAAGTTTGTATTTTTATTTTTTCTTCATATGGATTTGTCCTGGAGTTATACTGTAGCTGTGCTTGTAATGTAATTCATTTCGCTGATATTTCAATATTAAAGATGAACAGTCTGTGTACTCACAGACTTTAAGACGTAAATCTCATTACCATCAAAATTGTACTTAAATTTTCTGTCAACCGCTGTTGTACATCCTTATTTTATGTTCAACCCTGACAGACATTTCCCCCCTTTTTCTTTTCCGGTAGCCGTTTGTTTGCATTTGCTTTACAAAAATAGATTGGAAATATTTTAACAAACCGAGTTGCAGATGTTGAATTTTGTTCCTGCTCATTTAGGACTTGATGACAAAACAGTTGGTCACCATTTGAATTTTCCAAGCTGTGTGCAGTTGGTAACAGATCAAGTTCAGGATCCATCCTTGCAACAGTCTGTGCGATCCATCATCTTAGATTTGAGGCTTTTCTGCTGACTTGTCATTCCACACTACATCTACATAAGATATGTGGGTGCTTGACAGTCACATTTCATTCCTCATTTCAAATCCACAATCAGTGTTTTCTTCGAAACGCTGATTGTGGATTTTGAGGAATTGATTTAATGTCTTAGAACGTGTCCAAAAATGTCTCCTGTGCCATGCACAGCAGTTGCTTGCGCCCTTCCCCGAACGACCACACGGTGTCATTCTTCATGCACAGTCACTTTGGCATGCTGCTTCTGACATGTATAGACAGCACAGCAGGCTCACAAAAAAACCTGTTTCACAACATTATGAATGTAAGAAATGTAACAAGTGTCTCTCCTTATCTTGCCGGCATGCCTTGAAGTGAAACCAGCTCGAGACGTTTCACCCTTCACGGTAGAACCTATAGATGACTGGGGCTGTAAATATGACTTACTATTAAGACTCAGATTTCTATAGACAATAATGCACTGTGAGATAGTAAAACATGTTTCCCCCAGTTATCAGTGGACTACCATTTTTACGATGCAGGTATCGCATGTTTGATCTAACTTCTTCCAAAGGCTGCATCTATACCAGAAGGTTGTATTATCACTCGTCTGTAACCTTACATACTGAACTCTGAAAGGTGTATCAGCTTTACTGTGCTTCTACTTATTTCTGGGAACAATCAGCAGACTATTGCTGGCTGACCAGCAGTACTTTAAAATCAATTATTTGGCAGAGCGGTGTGGTGTGCAGAGCCGCTGCAGCTGTCAGAGAGCTCTTAGGAAAACCTGATGAAAGGTTAAAGACGTGAACTAGTTTTGGACTAGTTTTATTAAACCCATGACTACACCAGGATGACTCTCAGTCTTTCTACATGGGCACCAAAATCCAATATTTCAATTATATCCTGTTTCGATTGATGGGGATTGTGGTACGCCCAATCACAGATTTGTTCAGTGCCCTTATTTAGTGACTACAATCATAGTTTAGTAATAAATAGGATTAATTCTCAGGCTCTCAGATACAATATCTTGATTAGACGCAGATGCTTGATATGAGCTAGAGATAGAAAGCACACCTGACTCATTCACTTTTTAAACTTGTGAAATATTCCTTTTACTTCATCTTATCTTTCTCTTTGAGTGTATGTAACCCATATACTACGATAAAGAGGAAGTGGAAAAAATGATGTGTGACCTGAGAAAAAGGGAAGTTAAATTACTTCTGTCCATGCAAAATAAGCTGACATTTCAATGTGGTGTAGGTTTTTATCACATGAAGTGCATCCACTCAAGCAAGCCAACACCGACAGTCAATTCACAGAGGGGGAAAACACAGTATGTTAGACCTGTAGTACAGCACTTCAGTCCTAAATCATTTTTGAGTTTTCAAGGAAAGGGTCTTATTTTTGGAAAAAAAAAAAAGATGATGTATGAATTAAAATGTCAAAATGGTCATAGATACACAGCAGTATCCACAATTGGACAGCGTCTAATGCTCCCCTTCCCTCTTCAGTCACGCATGCTGGTGTCAGGTGTCGTGCAGTCCAAGCTTGTTGCTTGCATCTGTTGGATCATAAATTTTACTGCTGGTAAAGATAGAGTTCTGACACGTCTGACATAAAAAAGGATTAAGTCTTTAATAATTACTAGGTAAAAATGTCTCACCTTGTCCAGATGGATCTACATTGCCTTTTAACCCCGGGTATAATGCTGCTATAATTCAGCACGCCCTGCTTATTTATACATAAACAGGTGATATGTTTCAAATTCAAGTGACAAGTTAGTTTTACTTCTCCAATGTTAAAGCTCATGCAAACCGTACTTGGTGTTAGTGCACGCTACAGAGCACAATGTGCGGCGAGCTGTGACAGTTTCAGTTTTAACCCACAAAAACACAGACAGCGCTTGCTTGTGCGATCACTCCCAACGGACCTCATGAGTGGTGAAAAGGGAAAGCTGATGGCTGCTTTCGCTCATTACGTGACCACCTGCAGTGCTGTAAACGTGCCGTTATTTGACTTATTACTCGACAAGCATGAGTGGGTTTTCTTGTTTTTTTTTTTCCAGCTGCAGCATGTGCTAAGACCTACTAACGAACCATTTTCCGTTCACCAGGGATGTGCACAGGATGTGGCTGTTACAACAGTGTATCTTTGTTGCATTTACTTCCAGCTTTCAGAATTCCGATGCATTATAAATGTATTTCTTACAGCACCCCCGTACCATTTTCTGTCGTATTATTCTGTGAAGTTTCAACTGTAAAGCATTTCTGCACACAGCATTATCCCACTGTTCGGTTTTTTTTTTCCGCTGGTACACGTTGGTGGCTCAGAGCAGGAAGAAAGAACCTCAGTTATTCTGTGCTCTACACGGCGCCTGTGGCACTGACAGACATACTAAGCAGCAACACATCATACAGAACTGGATTTCAACATCGGTGTTTAAAATATTCATGTCAGCAGAAAGAGCGGGGCTGAAATGAAGAGGATTCGTGGTACGATCAGAGGAAGTGTAGCCCCTTCATGCTGGTCTTCTCAACTGTACTGATACCGGCACACACTGACATGACCCTGTTTCAGATGACTTTCCTACTTAATGTCAAGTTACTCTAAAGGGACACAACACCTATGGGGGAACGAGACCTAGATTTAATTTCCCCTGGGTTTTGTGCAAAGAATATTGTGACAAATTACTCTTTCATTTTTTTATCGGATGGCATAGTGACAGCATAACGTGCTTTATGCGTCAGTTAGGAGAGAATTCATTATAAGTTCACCAGTGTTCAGCACCTTCAAAAACTGCTTTGCCTTCATCATATTCCACACCATATGCCTCAAAGCGGAGACAAATGAGCTCCGTCCACAGCAAATTAACATGCCGGGCATCTTTTGATAAAACTCTGCTGTTAAGCCTCCTCACTGCGCTCTCATCGGCTGATGATTAGGGTGTCCAGTAATTCAGTTTTAATGTGGAGAGCCATTTCCTTACGTGGAGGCACATGTCATCTGAGTATGTACGTACCTTATGCTCTCAAGTGCTGCAGGTAGGCCCACAGGTGGGCCCGTACCATACGCGCTGGCAGTTCAATGAACTTTAAAAGCACTGCAGGTGTTTCAGTCCGAGCGTAGACTGACTGCAGCCTGATGTTGAAAAATAGAGACAGCACCATGATCTGTCTTTATTTAACAAGTATTCATTTTGACTGTAATGTTTGCTTATGTTCCGGCAGGCTATCTTTATCCCTGTCTACTCCGGAATAATAATGACATGAGGTTGTCAAGGAAAGCTCTCTACTTGCCGCCCACCGGTTTATTATCAGCCGAGTCACAGAAATGAGATATAATGTCCACCTACAGTATGTAAGGGTGCTGAGAGATGAGCAGAACGTTAAATGAGAAAATCAGTTATAATGGACGCAGTTATGAGGGTGCCAGGTGTGTGAAACCCATTTCCAGGAGCGTGAATGCCATGGCCTTTATCTGGAGCACTTCACTGATTCAAATACATGCCAACATTGACAGAGGCGGGCCACAAAACCAGGACTTGTGGATGAGCTCTTGTGGCAACTGTGTCAATGCTTCTTCTAATTTTCCCCAATCTGACAGTGGGATTAAATCATCCATGTCCAATTTCCTGAAGTTTTTTTTTATTTAACACGGGTGTCAATTAGTGCAGGAGTGCTACAGTGGCCACAGCTTTATAGCCTGCAAACTGGGCTGCCGCAGGCAGCACAATGCATTAGCGCATGATGAGCTGTCAGAGAGGATTATTTCAGCCACGCCAGTCAGCGAAGGGGGTGGGCGCCGCTCTGCTGCACTAAACCGAGGAGAAAGAGTGGGCGGGAGACAGGGAAAGGGAGAGAAACACATAGAGGAAAGAGGGAAAGAGAAGAAAGTGTCCATTACACCGGGTGGATTTTTTCAGAGCACCGATGTTGGAACACTCTTCTGAGCTGGCCCTGGTGCAGAGTTTGTATGCCAACAGCATGCGCTGTCCCCCCTCTGCGGCCGGGATCTCTGTCAGGAATGAGGACCTGCCTATGAGGTATGTAGGGATTGGCCCCTCATTCAAATCTGGGCTAGCTTTTGTGGAGCAGCCCGTATTTGGACTGCCTCTTTGTCTAGGCTGGATATTGTCATAGGATGTATTGTTTGCAGTTGAGGCATTCTTCCTGCTGTGATTCTGACTGTGGGCAGAGTAGTGCTCTCTTGGTGTGCCTATATGTTTTGTTTTTTTTTCTCCCCAGGAAACCAGAAACCATATATTTCAATCTAGGGAATTCGGCTGTTCAGATCAATCCCATCTTCCCAAGAAACAAATAATTCACTCAGGAAATAGTACTTTAGTTTTAAATTGTTAAAACGTATTGAAATAGAAAAATCAATACCAATGTATTGTCATATCATTAAATGTACCTCTCTCTTCTATTCAAAGTTCCACAAGGGCTCAGATACTTGCATCAACTCTAAATAAAGAAAGAGAGTGGAATGTGTCAGTGATGCGGGTGTTTGTCTCGTTTGAATCGCACAGGCCACTGAAAAAATCAAACCCGTGTGATTAGAGATCTGTTGAAGCCAGCCCAGGCCTTACTGTACTTCCTCAGTCAAAAACAACAACAGATACCACTTATCATTAAAAGAACAACATGAGACATTTACATCCACTGTGGAATTTGCATAAATTTAGGGGGAACTGGACATTGATAAAGTGGTGTTATCACATGTGCTTAGGACATATTGACACAGTAGATGTCCTCTAGAAAGCATAATAAGATGACGTTCCGTCTCTCCATTTTCTCCATTTTTAGTTGGTCAGCATTCTGCAAATGCTTTCTTTCAGGAAAGGCAGAGCTCAGAAAAAGTGGACCATCAAGTTCAAGATGACGTGATCAAAAAGACACAATGTGGCGGCCTATTTTATTACTATGGAGTTTTTCATGAAAGGGTGCAAATTTAAATGCTGTGCAATGATGACTGACCCCTGGGACCTGTGCTCCACTGCCTGAGGGGAAAACATCTGATGTAAACAACAAAAGCATGGTACGTGTGGAGGATTATGATAGGATTACAGTAGTAGTAATCTCAGATTAAGAACAGGAGGCTAGTATTAGAAGGTGCCAGCAACTGGGCATTGGCCTCTGGAATTCACCCCAGCAAACATCTCTAAAGAAAACCCAAAGAGATGCATCCCAAATAGTAGGAATAAACTGTTGCGATGGCATTATGTACTGCTCAGAAAACTGTACTGTATGTATTGTACGTACCCAATAGGGAAAGGGGGCTGCTCCTTACAAGAATCCTGCTTCTTTTGTAACAAATCTATTGAATAAGATCCCCTGAGATCTAATTGAGTCAAAGGAAATATGTGGATGCTGCAGATGGGATGACATTATTGTATTTTTCCTCCATCTTAATGAAACCCGATTCTCCGGAGAGGTTTAGACTACGTTTTTATAGCAGCCCCTCAAGCTTAATGGTAATTTATGTTGCAGAGTGGGCTTGCCTGGATGTATGGCAAAATAGGTCGCATATCACATTATGCATACAACCCTCTTTTGGGCACCGTTTAATAGACCCTACTCTGCACTGATGCCAGGTTGCGTTGAAATTGCTAGGGATACAGGGATTAAGTTGGATTTTATAAAGGGGATGTTTCTTAACACTCGCTATGAATAATATTTTTGGATTTTGCAGCTGCTGGAGCAATAATGAATGGTTTGATAATTAGGATCCCCCCCCCCCTCTGCTAAGGCAAACAGTACTTGACAACGACCCCCCTACCTTTCCCCCAAGTGTATAGGCCTCGCCCTGCGAATCCAGCACAACAAAAGAAGATAGGCTCCCCATCCCCCAGGGGAAAAACAGCCCAGCACAAAGGGGAACATGACCTATGACCCTGGGGAAAAGCAAGACTGAAGACAGCAAGAAAAACTGCATTTTAACCATCTCACTTTTGATAGGAAGAGACTTATGGACCTATCCGCAATGCCAGCCGATAAAGAAGCCGAAAATGATCTTTTTTTTATTTGTCTAACCCAATTAAAAAGCCAGGTGCCTACTTTGGATTCCTGGGACAATATGGAAAGAGGAGCAGCATTATTAATCTTGATGGTAATGACCTGGGTACTAGACTTTAACATTATAAATGTCTCTTTAATTAGGATCATTAGATCCCTGACTCATCCACAGACTAATCTCCCTTCACGACGAGGCTCGACAGGACCCGATTCTTCTGAGGTGGATTTTTCTTTTCTTAAAATGCTCTAGGAGTCATTATAGGGATATTATATTGATCCCACAGCAGATAAAACCACATAATCTATAGAGCACCATGTAGCCAGCCCCTATAGGGACATTACAGTAATTTTACATCGGGGCAGAAGCGCGGTGAGGCTTGCAGAGCAGCAGCGGCGGCGGCAGCAGCAAGCAGCAAGCAGCATGGTCTCAGACTTTTGTTGGAGAGGCCACGCCTCTGGTTTGCTGCAGCTCGGTGTGCAGTGTGACAGCGGCGTGCCTGAATTTATTTCAGTCGGGGACGAGAGTGAAATTAGGAGGAAGGAATAAGGCGGATACCGGTGCCCATACTCTCTCTTTCTCGCTCACTCCCGCTCCCTCGCTCTCTCATGCAGTTTTGAAGAAGACGCCCCCCCCCCCCCTTTGCACCTGTTCTGCTTCGTCTTCTCGCCGTCTCGCAGGAGTTGAGCCTCTTGTGAGTGAGCGGACGTCGCTACTCATTGTTAGATAGACGGTGTTTTGAGTATGACTTCAGCGTTCAACCTAAATTTCCACCCGTCCACTCTCACAATGTAAGTAATCCAACTATCGATCTGTGCTGCGTTCTCGACAGGAACCTTAGCATTTCTGAGTGTTTTTAGAGCGGAACCAGAAAAAAAAAAAAAAAAAAAAAAAAAAAAAACAGTTCAGGGCGAGTTGGGAGTTGGCTAGCGTTAGCTTAACTGGCAACTGGGATGCTAACGTTGCTAATGACACGGTACGCGCACCTGGAGTTGAAATAGTTTGTCCAACTTGGATAATAACGGCTCTAACCACAACAGAAGTCGGTTAAGTAAATGTACCACCACTCCTAGCTACGGCCGAGCACACACCTTATGGGCTAACACGTCTTGCTCGGAGGGACTGAGAGAAAACGCAGTTTGCTGGGCGCTACAATAGTCAAGTGACATGTGCTTCCGCAGATCACCCGTTTCGGTATCAGCTCAGGAAAACAGCATCGAATAACTTTTTTTTTTTTTTTTAAAGCAGCCCGGGGTATCTGTGTGTGCTTCTTCAACGCAGCTGCACCCTCTTCTTCGGCGCCTTAGTTAGTTTTTTTTTTTTTTTTTTTTTTTTTTTAAACAAGTGGATAAGTTTACCTTGCCGTGTACTCGTCAAACGGTAGGTGTTACATCGGTCAATAATGAGCGGGTCTTATAAGGAAGTGCGTTGGGCAAAGTTAGTTAGTTAAGTTGTCCTAAAGTTTGATATTAATACATCATGTGCCCGCCCTAATAACTGTTTGTTTTGTAGTGTTATTGGCTAGAACTTAACAGCTCAAAGCGAACGTTTATTGCATGCAGCACACGGGGCTGTCTCTGCTAGCTGCCGAGCTAGCTCACATCGTTAGCTGCAGCTCTCAGGCATTGGTGCCCCCCTCCATGTTGAATGTAGAGTGCTTACTTAACCGCACCAAACACGTGGTTTCCTACATTATTGAGCCATTAATGGAAATCTTGTGACAGCGCATGTAAACAAGGGAGAAAAAGACCCAGCACAGAGGTCCACATTATAGCTCCCGTCCTCTCGACATAACATCAGCTAATCCTGTTTGACAAAAACATCTTCAAAACCACAGCCTGCTTTTACAACACTGTTTAAAATTTAAATGTTTGCACTTTCAGGAGTGCTGTCTTTATTTCGCAACAAAACGGGCCCTGCCTTTGGATTTCATGGTCTGATTTTCTTGGTCTCTTGTAAGGGTGATTCTTTAAAGCATTTTTACTACTCTTTTCGTTCAAATTAGTTCAGTGCGTGGTTGGTATTGAATGGTAGCAAGGTCAGTTCTTGAGTTGTATTTTCTTTTTGATCTATTACCCCTTATTTCCTTCTGCCATGATTATGGCCAACAAACGATTATTTTCACAATCGATTAATCATTTGGTGTTGGATCCATTAGAATACAGTGAGAAACGTCCACCCCAGGGCACAAGACAACCTCATTATATGTCTTGTTTTATCTGACTAACAGTCCAAAACTCTTAAATTGTTCAATTTACCTTAATGTAAGACCAAGAAAGGCGGCGAATCCTCACCATCAAATGTTATGTATTTTTTCTCGAAAAATGACAATTAATCAATTATAAGAATAGTTGCTGATAACTTTTTTCGATTGGCTAATCAATTAATCAACAAGTCATTGTAGATCTAATTGTGATTATAGCTGAAACAGGAAAATAAATGCCAGCTTCTTAATTGTGAAGAGTTGCTGCTTTTCTTTTTAAGTGACAGTATATTGTATGCCAATTTGACTTCTAGGAAATGGGCATTTTCATTATTTTTTTTAACATTTATGAGACAGGACAATTAATTAGTTAACTGAAAAAATAAGGTTAATCAATAATGAAAATAATTGCTAGACGCAAGCCTACCTGTTGTTATAACCCCACATTGAGGAGATCTTGTGAGAATTGATGATTTAAATATGCGTGGTTTGAAATTTTTTGAATATTTCACACTTTCAAATGGTATTTTTTGATGAATATCTCATCTGTGAAACTTGGTGACAGAGAGTTGGTGATTAGATCTTGCCCCAGCTGTATTTGATTTATCCCTGTGATTGTTGACAGTGAGAGTGACTATCAGGGCTTAAGCGTGATCCTTTGGCAGCCAACACAGCCATAGTGCTATGTCAGTAAGCTAAGCGTCACGGTGATCCCTTTTGTTGTGACCGGGGAGCTGTTGATCTGTGCCAAGTGTAGGATCTTGGCACAGGGTCCGGAGGGCTGCTCGGGCCAGCTGTTCTGTTCTCTTCCTTCGCTGTGAGGGCGGCGTCAGTGGTGGGAGAGTGCCATGCAGCCAGATGTTGAAGGCCAAGAGTAGGAGGGCTCTGATCTAGCTTGTCACCTGTTTCTCTGTTGCTGCTGCTAGCTTGGCGCAGCAATAATTACAAGACTGGCTGTCCTAGATCTACATGCACATAGCCTTGGAAGGCTCATAATCGTGTCCCCTATCTCCAGTGTGGGGTGGTGTGATCGAAGGTTGAGCAAATTCTTCTGCACACATTGCAAACAAAAGATATTGTGGGGCAGAGTTACATAAGACCAGATAAACCAACCATGTCCATTAAATTGTCAGTACTGCGTGGCTGTTAAGTTATTAACCAAAGTCTACACTAGAGGTATGTTGAAGCAGCAAAATAAACTGATCTAAATGTTCTCAAGATTATTCACTGTCCAGGTCAGCATGCCTGTGAGCTAGACGTTGGTGCCTGTAAACCACATGAAGTGGAATCACCTGATTGGTTTAAAAAAAAAAAAAAAACTTTAGTGGACAAGTCAAGAGTAGAAATAACGGATTGGATTGCGGAGATTAGATAAGAGAATCTCTTTTGGATTGACACTATTGTGGAAAAGAGAGCTTCTGTGCAGTTATTAGCTGTGTGCAAAATCAGTCATTATTTAATATTTAGTGCATTATATATTTTATTTGAGCATATGAATGAGTGTGAATTTTATGTACTATTTAGTGTCCTCAGAAATTCTAACAATGGAGCAAAAGTTAGAACTGCAACAATTAACTGATTAGTCATTTGACAGAAAAATAATTTGAAACTTTTTTGATAATCATTGTAGTAATTAAAAAATGCCAGTCTCTGGTAACAGCTTCTCAAAGGTGATAATTGGATGCATTTCTATGTTATAAAGTGAAAAAAAAAATGTTTTGGTTTGGCCTGATTGCCCTGTAAAACAAGCCATTTCAATGCATCATCTTACAAAGGGGAATTTTTTTTCAACGTTACATTTTAAAGGGCCAGTTGATTGATCGAGAAAATAATCTGCACATTCATCAATAATGACATTTTTAGTTGCAGTCCTAGAAAAAAATATTCACTGCGTTTACACTACTTTGTTGCTAACTGACCCATACTTCAATGTGTCTAATTTTATGCATCCAAAAATTTACATATAAGGTTTCCACTGTGTTCAGAAGAATTGGTGCGTTCTCCTTATAATATATAATATACAATAACAGATGATGACAGAGGAGGATCGGTAGAAAGAAATCGCTTTATTTACATAAAACAAAATCTTTGCGTTCGTCTGACCTTCATCAGTGTCACAATTGTGCAGTTTAACTGCCTTTTAAAATATCAAACACACGTGATTTCCCTCGAGGTAATCAGCACTGCACATGGCAAGACAATCAAATACATGACAATCAATGAGCATCAGGCATTGGAACAAGAAAGAAGATAGAAGTTCACCTCAGAAAAATGTGGGATCTGCTCAGTGGATCCACCATCAAATTTGATTTTTAAAAAAAAAAAAAAAAAAACAAGGATAATAAGGCCCTTAAGGATAATCACCTATGTGTTTGCTATTTAAAAGGTAGCCACACCACATGATTGGGACACTGATGAAGGATAGATAGCCGATTTCTTGTCATTGAGCATGATCCTCCTCTGTCGTCATAGATTCGAAAATTACCATTAGTGTGACTCTACACCTGCCAGTGATGACAAAGCATGATGCTGTTTAAAAAGTGTGTTAAATCTCATTTCACTGCTCATCTAGTGTAACCTACTGAGTGTCTTTTTAGAGGAAGGAGTTAATAAGGGAGTGATTTTTGCACACAACCATAAAGAAGTTTGTGCTATTCGTAGGCATAAACTGAAAGCAAAAAGTTGGATGTTTAGAAAGGGGGGTTTTGTACTAAAGATGTTCTCTTGCCTGTCATAGGTTAGAGTAATGGATGACTGAGTAAGTCAGTGCAGTAAGCGCAGACTGTCAAAGTAATCGAGTGTAATTGCTGATTTTAGTGGGCTGTTTGTCCCTTCATTTGAGATGCATTGGTAAGGCTGCTGCCTTTTCTGGTGATCTCCTCCTGAAGATTTAGATTCATGCTCCATCTGACGCTGACAGAGGTGTGAGCAGAGTTTATTTTGTCGGATGTCTCTCAGTTGGTTCGCACAAGCTTTACTTTAGCAACGTCATCCATAATCACCAGGGGCACTTGGTGTGATTATGGAGCTAATGGGGCGGGCCTTGTCATCAGATGCTGGCCGTCTGTTAACATGCAGCCCATTCAGAGGCTGATTGAACATGTCTGTCTTAATCAAGGGAAATGCAACAATGAAATCAAGCCATATTGAGCTGAATTGGAGTTAACGCCAAGAGAAAAATATCATAATAACTTCTCATCAGAACCACAGTGTGCTGATTAGGGCCAACTACTTGGTCTGGAAAGCAAATAACACACAATCCCCCCCTGTTTCTGGCCTCAAGCGATATCCATCATTGATCATTTGTTCTTCCAAACCTGAGCCACGACACTAAGTGATTCTTGCTCAAGGGTCCCAGGGCAGATATTCTGTAAATCCTGTTCCTGTTTTCTGTGGCCAGTTTTTTTTATTTTTTTTATTTATTTATTTATTTTGGAGTTGCAACTTCAAGCCTGTCATGAGGACATTTTTATTCCAAGCTATTATTGAAATCTTATTCAGCCTGTCAAAGAATATTCTGCCTCTTTGTGTAGTAGTGGAGAAAATAGATAAAGTTAAGAGAGAGCCTTCTACTTCACAGATGTCAAAGATATTACCAAGGCATTAGAGGCATTCTGTGTCCTGTTGAATCAGCTTATAAAGCCACTGGTTTCCTGAAAGAAGAAACATCTCATGATTTTTCTGAGGGTATTACAAGCAAACATCTGTTTCAGTTGACTTATTTTTCCTCTTTTCCCAGAGGAATTACGTGTGTCCATGTGAACTTTGACTTTTTTTAAATCTCCAATAAAGCATGAGAGCAGTGTGCTGCCGGTTGCTAAAACAGTTCAAGGCAAAGAAGTAAGTTTTAGACTTATCACTCAAAACAGGAAGCGACATAATGTTCAACATTGCTTTAGTTTTAAACATGTAATTGGCCAGAAAAACCAGGGAGCTTCAAGAAATTGTTTTCCATCAGCATTGGTGACAAAATAAGATTGTGTGACATTTTAATGGTCCTTAAACCCCTGGAGGTTTAAGGATGAGTATCGTCCAAACACACAATGCTTAGCTTTCAAAATCATGTACATTAACAGGCGAATTGGCTGGCTTTCTATTATGGGCACAGCAAAGGTGTTGCTGGCATACTTGCGCGGTCAGAGCTCACCAACAGGACAGCCACATGGTCCAGATAAATCACCTGTTTTTATGGGTGGTGCAGCAGTAAGTATGCAACTGTCGTGGCTCTCGCTACGAGTGACTCGTCAGCTGCTGCAGGGCATCTTGGAGCATGGTGAGCTGCCATATCGCAGGGCTGTTTGTGGAAGCTCAGCAAAAGACTTCATCACTACCATCTGTGAGCACTCGGCCGGGTGGTGCAGTGAACAGAGCTGGGCAGTACTGACAGAATCTATTATAGTATTTTTTTTTTTTTTTTAGTCAATACCCTTATCCACAATGTGCCAACATTTTTGTATGACTGAGGTGAATGAAAATTCATCTTTGGCGCCTAAATATTTGAAGAAAATACATTTTAAAAATTACCGACAGCAACGTGTCTGTTACTCAAACATTGTCCTGGTTACTCTAACCTCACTGAACCCACTGTGTTTTCATTGAAACTCATTGAAACTAACACCTGTGAAAACTACTGAAAGTGTTGACAGCATCATTGTACTGGCATAATGCCACTGCTGTATTGACATAACATTATGCAGCTTAAATGGCTCGACACTCTAGTTCCACTGATAGACACTACTTTTTATCAGCAGGTGACTTTTAAAACTGATATTCTACTGACAGATACTGATACTTGTAGGCAGCTGTCACCTTTTTAATAGCTAAGTTAGCAGGGCTAGTCATAGCTAATTACCAGGCCTGTAAGGGAATCGCTTATTTGGTTTCTTGCTGAGCGTTAGAAGAGAAGCTGGACTATTTCTTGTTCAGGTGCCGTAATTTCCTAACCTTCACCTCCCCCCACCACCACCACCAATTTGCAGTCCCTTTGCTAAACTAACTGGCTGCTTTTGGTAGTTTCATATTTACTGTACAGGCATGAAAGTGGTATCGATCTTCTCATCTAACTCTTGGTAAGAAATTGTATTACTTGAAAGCTTAAGTAGCATCTCTAGCTGTGTTTTTTTAAACCATCCTGTTTTGTTACTGCTGTTTTCTTTCCTCCAGTTTACACTCGAGCAGTCAGTACAGCTCCAGGTGTGACAGTGCCGACTGTCTCTGCACTCGTTCCCTGTACAATATAGTTCTATGACGGATAAACACTTTGAGGCTGATAATTTGAATCAATCAATGATTTTATTACTTTAATTGTTTGTGTTCATTGATATAATATAAATGTATGACATATAGACATTTTTGCAGTAATTACAACTGTAATTTTTGTGGGGGTGGATAGTGAGGCCAAAGAATGCATTACTGCGGTTACATTTCTCTGTAACAGTCTCTTAAGGATGAAGAGAGAATGCACAGCTGCAGGGGGTTTGGGAGTTTAATGAATGTAAAAGGGAATTTATTTTGAGCCTTCGTGCTTTTGAATGCTTTGATACAAATCCAGGTTTTCAAGTTAGGTCTGCCGTTTTTACAGCGAGATTTCATCAAAGGGCCCTCGGCAAAATGGCGTCGGAGTGTCACTGGCAAAACTGGATAAATGGTTTCACACACCAGTGCTGTGGCCTTAGCAGACGTAGCCTTCGATGTGTTCCAAAGCATCTCTCTGACTTGGCCCATTGTGTTGTGGAGGAACGGTGAATAGTGTTCTCCAGCATGGGGGAACAATATGTGATTGTTTCCCTGCTGTGGTGAAGAAGCTGTAGGTTACTCTCTGTACCATCGCCAAAGCGCCTGAGGAGGAGATGTACCGCAAAATCTCTTTCTGCTAACCAGCGATTCTTGGAGGTTTAGAGCTCTGCAGTGCTGTTTTTCGTGTAGCTGTCGGAGCTGGTGGGAGGGTGGCACTCACCCCTTTTTGGTGGAGAGGCTTTTGTTTCAGTGGAGCTTTTTTTCAGTTTATATGTCATCATTTGAATGTATTGACGGCCTCCAGGGGGAAAAAAAAAAAAAACCAGTTCATTCCGAGTGTGGAGTTGGATTTCAGAAAAACAAGAACTGAAGTGCAATTTGCTAGCATGTCATTTAAGTCCCTCAAGGAGTTTGGTGTTTCTGCAGAAAGGCTGGGCTCAATTTGTAAGAGATGGATGGCTCGTGTCCAGAGGTCTGTGTTTAAAATTGTTTCTACATTAGTGTATCTTTTTGTCAGTCTTACTACAATGTTTTAAGAATTTAGGTGCTGTGTCTGTACCATAATCTCCACTTTTTGTCTTTACTTGTGATCCTTGGCCCTTCTTGATCCTCTATAGTACTAGAGTGTGTATTGGGAATGATGCTTTATCCTTAACATGATTGCTCTGCCTCAGTACCCGTGGATATTTCTTGCTGTGGCCTCATTTCTGGTTTCCAGCACCTCTACCACCATCAGGAAATGTTTATGTGATTGTGTTTGTGTGTGAGTGAGACAAAGGTGCTGTAGTCGTAGGTACACTGTTATTGATTCTCTGTCCCTAAGGCTTGCCTCAAAGGAAAATGGCATGAATTAGTAGTTCACTTATCTCCATTATAGCTCTACTAGTCCCGATTACCCAGATTGTAGCCACACTACCAAGGATTTAGTGCCCTGTATACCATTTGACTCCTTGATAGAAAATTAGAAATGTATAAAAACTATCCAAGCAGGATGCATTTTCCTAACTAATCTTAAAGACACAAAGTATTGTCCATCTGATAAACCACAGTTTACAATGACCAGTCATTCTCAAAGCACGCTGATTCCTTTTAGAAAACAAGCTAACAAGAGTCTTGTAAAAAATTATACAGAAATTATTGATGAGAACAGGTGCATCAGGAAGTATTTTGGTTTTAAAAAGGATAATGTGGAGCTGTATTTGTCTGTCTTTCTGTGGTTCTTAAAATTATTATTGTTATTTTTTTTTAACTGATGTATATTGCTAAAATCCAAAATATTGTTACTACTTTTACCAAGCACTGCACATATAATTACAATAATATTTAAAATGGCTGTCCAACTGCCTCCTGTCTTTGGAGATGGATATGTTGCAGATGTTTCTAAGAACAATTTGGAGCAGTACATGGCTAACCAACTATTAGAAAGTGTGTGGCAGAAACAATTCAGTTTTTTAAAACTGATAGTTGATAAGCAATATGTCAAAAGATGGTTGTCTGAAAACCCATCAGCAACGAAAGATTGGCTAATTTTATTTTTTTTATGGGAAGAAACGTGACAATTGACATGGTCCTGACCCACTCTGAAGTAGGCATTATGTTTTTGGGTTGTCTGTCTGTCCGTCTGTCTCATTCTCGCGAATGCTATATCTGAGGAACGCCTTTAGGGAATTTCTTTAAAATTTGTCCACTTGGACTCAATGATGAACTGATTATAGAATTTGGTCTTCAAAGTTTCAGGTCAGTGTGACTTCACAAAAGACATTTTGGCCATAACTCAATTCATAAGCTAATTATGACAAAATACCCCTAAAAATTAGATTCCTTCAAAGACTTTGCTACATATAATGTATGAATCTGGACAGACATGGATGTAACAACAGTTGTTTCTTAAATACCATGTTTAGACTAGATTTTGGGCAAAAGTGTCAGACCCAAACTATTGTTACATTTTTTTCGATATTGAACTTAACGCACGACCACCGATTCAAACGTAAGAAATTAATTTTGTGTAGTTCCCTGTGTACTAATTACTTTTTTTTTTTTTTTTGTTAGCAACGGCAGCAAGATGAACGGGTCGTTGGAGCATATGGACCAGCCAGACCCAGACACCATCAAGATGTTTGTGGGACAGATCCCGCGCGCCTGGTCAGAAACAGAACTAAAAGAGCTTTTTGAGCCCTTTGGAGCTGTGCACCAGATCAACATCCTCCGTGATCGCACCCAGAATCCCCCTCAAAGCAAAGGTATGGTCAGAGCATAAAATTACTTAAGTGATCGGTTGTCCTACTGTGTCACAGATGTTGTTGAATGTTAGACACTTTGAGAATGTTTTGCCTGTAATTTAATTTTTAAAAATATACATTAGATTAGTTGATTAAGCAGTTGGATATAAAATAAGTTTAGTCACACCAATAATAGATTAAGACATCTAAATATTGGTTGGTTACCTTCGAGTTTGGCCAGAAGTACAGAAAACCTTTGACTACTTACAGCCAACATTGTCCTCTACCTGTATTTTCCTGGCTTTTAGTGGTCAAGCACAATACACAAAATCCTGTTATTGCCACATCATCTACCATCACATTTTAGCACAATCCCTTTAGGCAGTGCACAACATTGCTTGTCTGCACACGCAAAGCAGCTATGTTTGTGCTTACAGATGAGATGATTCATTATTTTGTTTCATGGTTAAAAAAAAGTAACTTTTTTTTTTTTTTTTTTTTTTTTGTAACCCTGCAATTAGAAATATTTTTTCTTTTTACTTTACCTTGCTGGTTTCAAAGCAGCATTGTATGAACGAAGTGTTGCTCAACTGCAATTTTCCATTAAGACATCACCTTAGAAATGGTACTCGAGTTGAGCGATTCAGTTTAGGTTGCATTCAGATGAGACTGAAGTGTAAGCCTGCTGTCTGCAGAGAGCTGCCAAGTGCCACTGGAAGTGCTCAGTCTCCATAACCTACTGCAGTTGAATAAAGTGAATGACAGTTTCCTTGATGTAATTGTCCTGGGTTTACAACATCACCCAAATTTCAATTCCCTTGATGGTTGTTGACTCACTATGGCTAAAGGCAGTAATCCACTCTTGGGTATTAATTTGGTGGGACCATGTTTGATGCTGGACAGTGGTTTTACGGCCCTTGCACACCAAACTGCCTGTCAACTATTGCTTGTAGTTGTTTTTCAGGTGTGTCCAGAACCATTGGCACCTTTCAGCCCTTATCGGACCCTGTTCCGCTGATCGAGTTTGTAAAATCGTTTGGTGGAGGCAGTATAAGAGAGAGTGTCGCCTCACTGGTTGTTGAGCTAGGTGAATTAATGATTTCAC
This sequence comes from Xiphias gladius, assembly GCF_016859285.1. Lineage (NCBI taxonomy): Eukaryota > Metazoa > Chordata > Actinopteri > Istiophoriformes > Xiphiidae > Xiphias > Xiphias gladius. Next base: position 21,218,899 of record NC_053407.1, on the reverse strand, counting down.
CCACTGAATACATTTTATTTTTTTGACTTTCACAAGCAAAAGACAGGCTGGCAAAGCCACTGCAACAGCACCACTACTACTACTACCATCTCCTTTCTAGCATCCATGCAAACATCATTTGCATAGCAGTAAGTAAAGAACAACATGAGGACTCTGTGTTGTCTTGTCACAAACAGATATTTTGTCTCAGTCAAGATGCTGCTTTTTAACCTGTTATTGATATATTATCCAGTTTTCATGGTTATTCGGGTGTCGGGGGAAAGTACAAACAGGACTGTGCAACAGCTGCGCAATTGGTAGTTCCTGATTCAGATCTCGATTTAGTTCCTTGGTTCCTCACTTCATCCAAACTATTTGGTCCAAACGAGCCTTTAGCGTGTCAGGGCCCTAACAGCAACACACCTTGTCACCACGATAGCACTTGGATCCATATGATCTAGCTTTTTAAAAAAAACGTACACACATTTAACATCACTTAATAATCCTCTGTGTGTTCAAAAGTATACCAGGGAATCTCCCAGGTGCTTATTACGTAGTGTGTATATAAATATACAGCCAACACTGTGCAGTTCATTGGGAGCCTGAAGAATTCAAAGCTCCCTTTTTTTAGCAGACCCCTCCCCTGTTCAATGCGGAGTTTCAGCTGTGATGGTCTATTGACATGTTAATGCAATGTTAATGTATTCTAATAGATAAACTGGCTTGATCACAGTGGTCTTTGGCTCACCCAGCCTGTGTGAGGTGAATTTGTTGCAGTGGCACCCCAACACCCACCAAGTGCCGTCGTCCTTTCCCAATAGTCATATTCCTACTGGGAGCAGTGGGGCAGTTTTATCAAAGCACAACAGCCTGATGCTATCAGGCTTATGTTCATTAGCATTGCAGATAATACACCCTTCACCCCCCTCTTGTGTCATCAGTCTTGCTTTTGTTTGATTTGTTCTTTGAAATTGCTGTAATCCCACTTTCATTTTGGTTGTTTATTTTGCCATGGATCTCATGAGGAGCCATCAGATTTGCGTCTTTTTTTAGGTCACATCTACTGCAGGTCATGAAAAAATCATCTGATAACTATCACGCCTCTCTGGATGGTTTATTTAGCTCCAGTAAATCGGAGGCAGGGCTAAGCAGCAGAGAAAGAGAGAACTCAGCTGGTTGTGAGAGAGAAGAGAGCAGCTTGATGCATATTAGAGTTCAACAGCCCTCCCCGCGGCCTGGGAGCTCCAGTAACAGCATAATACACACTATGTAGGTCAGAGACGCTGCAGTGCTCCACTTCCCCAGCCCAGTGAAACTGACAGGCTGGAACGCCACTGGCGGTCTGCTGGGACGGAAGGATGAGAGGCTTTATTTTTCCTCCCCCGCTCTTCTTTTCTTCATCCCCTTCCCCCACCACCTCTCTCCTCCTGTGATTCCTCTTCCTTGCTCTCACTCCCGCTCCCTCTTGTCTCTTTGTGCTGTTTTCATGCCTCTTGTATGTATGCATGCTGAGTGTGATTGGATTCTTATGCAATGTGGCACCACTCTCTTTGATGTGTTGGTACTGTGCCCTGGCTTGGCCTAGCTTTGTTGACCTGCGGACTGTGCATCAGTGCCTCCTGACAGCTATCTAACCCTTTTGTCATCTCTATAACCATGTCACACAACGGCCTTCAACTATCTCATTACTCTACCGTGCTCGCTGCAAGCTCCTACATGAGCTGTGTGCACCATCTAACAGTTGGTGCTAAGAATATCCTGTCACGTTTGTAACATGTGATATGTGGAGAACATAACTTTGATCCATTTAGCTTCTTTCCTGCTCTTCGGTAGTTGTGGTATTGGTTATTTACTGCCTGTATGCGTTGCCTCTTAATACTGTTTGTCTCCTTTCCCTCGCCCATTGTTTGTGTGTTTTTCTCTCTCTGCAGGATGCTGTTTTGTAACTTTTTACACAAGAAAAGCTGCACTGGAGGCCCAGAATGCACTGCACAACATAAAGACCTTAAGTGGGGTGAGTAAGCACAGTATGGACTGCTTTTAGCTGCTTTAGCCCCTCTACATCCCTGGTGCAGGCTGTGAGCTGTGTGCAGGTCGATAATCAGCTCCTGGCTAACTGAGGGCCTGTCTGGCCTGAGAAATATCTCAGCCACCGCTATGCACCAACACCACACTGAGGACTCCCCTCAACCTCAACACACTGAATTGATAAGCTGACCCAACACACACACGCTCACATACACATCAAGGTATCAGGTAAAGTGTGCTTGACCAGGCAGGAGGTTGTTCTCTCCGGCAAAGGACCCAATCGCCACAAAGTGGAACAAATTATTAATGCTTGTCTTCATGAATCATTGATGCACATCTACACTTATATTTCCCATCGTTAGACGTATAGAAGTAGACGAGTTGACGTCTTTTTTTAATAATGGAGCCTGGTGAGAGTGAGTGTGGTCTCCTAATTCCTCACCTGATTTATCCAGCGAGATTAAAGCCCAGTCAACTGGAATAAGTGCAATTACTTGTTAAACCTCTACAAATCTGCCGTGCCTATACACCATTCTAAATGACTTTCCTTCCAATCAATTAAATCTATACCAAACAACTCCAGCTGTCGATTAAATCAATAACCCAGTCTGTTGAAAAAGGAGCCACTGTCAGTGAAGTTACAGGTAAATATTGAACCAGGTTGATAAATGAGTGTAGCAGACCGAGTATACAGGCCTGGGTGCTCTTCACTGCAGGACTATCAATCAGCCAGACATTTCATATAAAGTGAGGTCTAAAAGCTCAGCTTTTGAATCCCAATTCCCAGTCATACTGTTACTGGCATTGACTAGGGATTTTCCTAACGACTAATTTCACTGTCTTTTAAGAAAATTTAAATGTAGACTAGCTGAGTAGTCTAAAAGCAAGAAAACAATCAAAAAACAGCCAAAATTGAGAAAAAATGTAATCAATAAAATTTAATCAGTGAAGTTAAAAATCGTCCAAAAGAATATTGCGTATTTACGCATTGCTCCGGTTGAGTGTTCATATGCCAGTGTATCCTGGCACAGACTACATACAATCTTATTTTCATTTTCTAGATCAAAATACTGCCAGACCGTGCTGGGTTTTTGGGTAAATGAGATCATCAGTCCCGCTTTCCATGTTGATGGTTTACAACATCCTGGCATTAGTGCGGGGAGAGGGGGGCTGTGTACCATCTTAGACTTAACAGTTAACTGGCGCTGTACATTTAATACAACACTAATATTTAGTTTAACCAACTAGAATTTGTGGTGCCGGATAGTGAGGTTAGCAACCTTAAATCGTTAAGTCGCCTAATCGCGCACATCCCTAGCATTGACTGCAGGTCCCAGAGTTTGGTTTGTGTGACAGTGGAAAAGCTTGTTTCCTTGTTCCTCTTCTCTCTCCCTCCTGTGCCTCGCTCTCTTTGGTCAGTGACGCTAGCCAGTGCCCACACTGAGCAGACCATCTGTCTGCTTCTCTTTAGTGCTTGTCAAAAACACAACCACTTTTCATAAGTACAACCTGCTCAGGCATCTCACGGCTAGATTTATTTCTTCTTTCACGTCACATGGCAGGTAAATTTTCTAAAAATATATTCACTTGAAGTTCTGTGAATCGCCTCGGACAAAAGTGTTCATTAAATGGCTTGACATGACAGATAAGCAGTTGTTCTGCATCCACTTTCACATAATGAACACAGCTTGATAAATGGTGATATGATGATGATTGGCAACAGATATTAGGTTGACTCAAATGAGATTTTTCACAGCTAAGATTGGCCACATCTTGTACATGTATGTAATATGATGATGTATAGGGGTTAAGAAAAAGTATTATATCAAATGACAAACTCACTGTACATTTGAAAGCAATACAGCAATAGCTTGCTTGTCAGCCATCTCCGTATAACAGTTCTAAAGAAGATGAGGCATGTTGACAGAAATAATCGATAAGTTAATTCACGGGTCTACACTACAGCAAGAAGTGAAATTGGATACTGGAGAATTTGATCCCTTCCATCAACTCAGACACTTCCTCCTGATTCTGGTGGTGGTGAGGGATGATGGTCTTAGAGTGAGAGAACAAAACAAGAGGCAGAGAAATGCTTAAAAATAGGGGGGCACTAGTGTGAAGATATATCCTTGTGATGATAACAAGGTCGAGCACCTAGATAGTCTAGGACGGTGACAGGTGTCGTGTTAACCATTTCTCTACCCTTTTTTTCCAGATGCATCATCCTATCCAGATGAAACCCGCTGACAGTGAGAAAACAAGTGGTAAGTGGATTCATCTAAAATGCAGTGTGACACCAGCCAGAGAATGGAAGGATACAGAAATGGTGTGTGTTGGGGAAAAATTTAGCCAAGACAAATGGGGTGTGAAGTTTTAAAAAGAGAGGCGAGGCAGGGGCTGTATTGTGCGTGTATTCAATGCCAAAATGAAGGGCTGAGAAGGACTTAGCTCAGGGAATGTGCAGCAAATACACATTTCTATATAGTGTCAGGGGTTAGGAGGATTAAGAGCTTTAAAAGGCACCAAGGGGAGAAGAGTAGACCAGGTACAGAAGATCTGGAGGAAAGCACGAATGGTTGATATATCTATCTCTGTAGAGAAGTACACATTTAGGAAAAAAACGTTGCAAGTTGCAGAGATTGGTACAAGAGGCTGGCACCTTGAGTTAGAGGCAGAAAATGTGGCAGCATGACAAGGAGAGAGCTTGAGCAAGAAAAGGAGAGGTGCAAGATTTAGCACCTGATGTAACTGCTGCTTTCATTGCTCCATAATTGCTTGGGTTTAACTGAATATCTGTTCCCTTTTATCCTTCTGTAGCGGTAGAAGACAGAAAACTCTTTGTCGGAATGGTTTCAAAGAAATACGGCGAGAACGAGGTCAGAATGATGTTCTCATCTTTCGGACAGATCGAAGAGTGCAGAATTCTCCGGGGACCAGATGGTCAGAGCAGAGGTAGGTGTAGGCAACGCGTTCTTGGCCGTGCAACCACCACCTTCAGTGTAGCTGAGTACATATTCTCATCGAGTGTTTATATAGGCCCCTCCCAGCTTCTTCATTTCAACTCCTTCCATCCCCAAATCAAGTGCTATTCACCTCCAGTGGCACCCATTCCATCCCCATAGTCTCTCCTTCCGTCACTGTGACACTCAGCCTCCACATCTCACAGTGAAGGGCCGTTGCACTCGCTGTCCAGCACAATGGCCTGTCGCCTTGGCAACCACTGGCTGCTGGTGTTTCTGGGCTCAGCTGGCAGGCGGCTCAGCTCGGCTCAGCTCCTCCTTTACCGCCTCCTTCATCACACTCTACAAAGGCGTGAATTAGCCTGTCGTCGCATCTCCTACATAGCTCTCTGCTGCATAAAGCCTCAGATAGCAGGCGGTACAGCGCCCTCGTCTTGATGTACACATGATAAAACCTCATAGCAGAGACAGTTAGCCATGACTTTCTGCTCTTTTTCTGGTAAGTGTACGCAGTGCAACCAGAATTTGAAATGGACCATATGACCCTCTGATATTTGCAGATCTTACATATTTTAGCAAATCAAATCCTTTCAGGGTATATTTATGTGTGCATTTGATGTGTGTGTATATAATCATGTTTACTGTCTCACCATGACACCACATAGTCAAGCCTCTCTGGGTGGCAATGTAATCCGTCGATCACTGTGCTCATGTGACACGTGTTACTGTTCTCCTTGTTGTGTTCTTTCTCTGTGTGCTAACCAGTGAGGGTGGTTCCGTGTGCTTGGGAGTTGCCATTCTTTGTACTGTAATGTGTTTTTTTGGGGTTCATAACGAGTTGTCCAAACCTTTTGTCTTGTTTTGTTTCTTCTTGTCCCCCCCCCCCCATTGTTCCCCCCCTACAGGCTGTGCGTTTGTCACATTTGCTACCAGGTCAATGGCACAGAATGCAATCAAAACCATGCATCACTCTCAGACTATGGAGGTACTGTACCCCTTAGCACCTATTTCTCATCTCTCCCCTCCCCCCCTCTACATTCTGCTGCCCCCTTGTGTTGGAAGAACCTGTCCAAGCAGATGGCATCCATTCATCACAGAGCATGAGTCATTTCCAAAACCACTCTTTCTAATTACAAAATTACATTGTAGTCTGCAAAATAATTGAATAAAACTTGAAGCATTGCCTCGCACAAAGCTGCTGAATCCAGAGTTAACAGGACAGGGCAGGACACGATGAGCTTTGCTGTCATCTCTAATTTTGGGCTGGACTAAATGGATCTCATTTATTGATTCTGATCATATTTTAGAGCCTAGCCTAACATAATCAATCTATATTTTGGACCACAGGGAAAAGAGCCCCCATCATCAAATATAGGTTAACAAAGAAACACTCTAGACTGGAGCAGCTATCCTTTTAGATTTCTTCCAAAACTGGGCCCATGTCCTTGTGTAGCCAGTGGAGTCTTTGTGGAAGTGGAGCAGCAGTAATTTGACAGCTAGCAGGTCAGAGGCTCCCCAGTGAAGCATCAGACCAAGTCTAATTAGGAGCCCAACCAAACATAAAACTCCTCCTACTAGATTACATGCAGGCCCCAGTGGTGGTGCCACCTATTCCACCACACCCACACACCCCCTCCAAATATCGTAACCTCCCAAGTTTTCAGCTGCCATGGGAGGTGCTGCTGTTGCAGAAGTCATTTTCCCTGTCCAGCCTAGTCCCTGTCTGGCTCTCAACTCTCAAAATACTTTTGCACCGCATGCTTCATGTCCATGCGTCTGTCTGAACAGTATGTGACTGTCTGTTTGCGAGGATGTGTGTATTGTAACGCATTTTTCTTGTTAATGTCTGCTGACATATCCTTGTTTGAATGTCTGTTTTTCAGTGTTGTCTCCATGTGCTTTCTGCTTGTCTGTGGACTCGATTCTGCTCCTCAGTGTTAAAAAGCTTCACTGTCTGCAGCATTGTCCTGTGCCCTTTTTGGAATGTGGCCTGGCTCAGCTATGCATGGCAGTGTGTTAGCTTTGATATGAATGCAACAGGCATAAAATCCATCTGGAGGCATAGATACCCCCCCCGAAAAAATCCTTGCATCGACTGTGTCTTTGCATTGGTAAATAGGCTGTGGATTCTTCCGCGTGTTTCTGAACCGGTCTAACATCTCTTACCTCTTCACTGCTTCAGGGCTGTTCCTCACCCTTGGTGGTGAAGTTTGCCGACACACAGAGAGATAAGGAGCAGCGGCGCCTGCAGCAGCAGCTAGTACAGCAGATTCAGCAGCTCAACAGCGCCTCCACCTGGGGAAACCTGGCTGGCCTGGGGACCCTCACACCGCAGTACCTGGCTGTAAGTCTTACTCAAACATGCAACCCTGCTGAGCTGCACAGTTACTCATGTATTATCATATGACACAGGTTTAGTTTCTGCAAAATGCATTCTTAGTTTAGCCATATGCTGACTTTTCATGGGATTCACAAGGTACCAAGGTAAGAAAAAAAGAGCTAACGGCCAATATAAAGCAATACGTAAAAGGCGAAACATTAAATGTGTAATAAACACATTGTTTGTGAAGTTTGTAAATAAATTTGTGTAGATGGAGTCAGGTGTAGTTTGTGGTGATATATTGGTTGTTATATTGTGAGGTGTTTTAGATTCATGTATGAACAGACCACGCCAGCTCAGCCAGAACTGACAAAAATGAAAAGCGTGACATGGGCAGGGTTTTTCTCAGGGATGTTTTGTTGTATTGAATCATTATCAGGTGATCTTGTTTTTGTTTACTGTTTGATAAACAGTGACTGCTCTGGATGAAGCAGCCATTTTGTCTACAATACAGGCAACCTTGTAGCCCTCAAACCTTTTGAAAAAAGTGTAATTGTATTTAAATTATTGAAACTATTATCTTATTTTGGGCCTAATACACAAAGTGTGATGGAGCAGTATACAAATTAAAAAAAAAAAAAAAAAAGCTATAAAATAATTTGAAATACCACACATTCTTCAGACCTGAACTATGAATCGATTTTCTTTGGCTCAGAATAGGAACATCTTGTCTCACTCAGTTTGTGTTCTGGCTGCAGGACACTGGCATGTGCCTAATCATGTGCCTACATGTGCCAGTGAACAGGTGATTTAAACATCTTCACAACATGAACAGCTGAGCCGTTTGTGTTTCTGGCAGGACAAGAAGGAGAAATTGAGATTAATGGATACTTTTTAATAGTGACAGGCAATAACTGATGAACTGCTATTTCATCAGTCCAAATATTACATACATTTTGAATAGGGGGAAATAGAGGGATGTTGTAACAATCAAAAACATGACATTTGTCATTTGGTGACATTTTCTTAAGTCAGACTGTGTTAAAATAGGCAAGTTCTGTACAAATCTTGCCCCAAGTTGGTGCTGCAACTTAAATTATCACCAGTAGTGGTCAGTGATCAGATAAACAAATAAACAAAACCAAATATTACATATTAGAAGATATAGGAGTGTATTAAAGTCAAGATTATAATATCCATTTTTTTTGTCTGTTCCCTCCTAAAAATTCATAATATAATAGGCAACACAAAATGTGTTGTGTGTTGATCTGAAATTCAGTGAGAAACCAGTTGCGGATATACAGGTAATCAAGACGTAATTCTTCGTTCCCTGTTTGGTTTATTGATTTCAGTCTTTCCTTCGTTCTCTTCAACAGTTACTCCAGCAGGCCACATCTACCAGTAACCAAGGCAGTTTCAATGGTATTCAGAGGCTAGGAGGTGAGTTCATCCTCTCAGATGTTCTTAAACTTTCCTCTATACATGAACAGGGTGACGATTTTCATGTCACAAACCTCGTGACTCAGAGCTCTGCACCCACATGGTTTTAAGTACTGCAAATCACATTACTCTTCCAGATCAGTGGCACATTAGTAATCAGTGCTGCTCATGAGGCCTGTGCAGGCCCCTCTAAAGACAAACACCCATTACATTACCTTGACTTGGCCAAATTAAAAAGCAATAGATCTGTGAGGAATAATGTTCTGTGTCTAAAGCACACACCATGCTGTTTTATAACTACAGCGGGGCTGGTTTTGTATGTTGAAATATAATTTCATGTCTAATACTAAAACTAATATAAACACACACACTACAGCTAACACTATACTTTGGCAATATTGTACCAAACAAAATCAAATTGACCAAATGTACTGGCTTAAACGTGATTCGAAAAACAAAACAATTCTACAGACCAATAAAGATGATGGAAAGTAATTTTCTGAGGATGAATGGAAAGCGGTGAGATTGATTACAAGAATGCCACGTATAGTAGTACCCTACAAGGTCAAACATAGTAACTACATATTTGGTCAAAATTGACTTAAGACCAGAACCTGACTTTTTGACATCTGTATTAGCTTCAAAATTATTATGCCAAAGAAATATGTGATTTTCTCGAAAAAGCAGGAACCCATCAGCTGTGACTGCACTCCACAGCTAGCCTTAGCTAAAGCTAATTTGCCAACTTTTTTTGACATTTCCTGTGATTGAATGTTTATTTTGATGCTCCAGCATCTTAAGTTTATTATACAACATGAGTAGAGGAGTAGCTAAATAATAACGGAGAAAAAATAAACACAGAAACTGCTGCTAAAAGCTTACTAGACTAGTTTAGATTCCTTATGAATTGTCCAAACATATACATGTTTGTATCTGACAATCACAATATTTATCCTAAAAAGGGCATAAAATTAAAGTTTTTTTTCAACATATGTAGTAAATTTAAAACCTTTTTTTTCTTTTCTTAACTTTAGTTTTCCTTAGTTACTGCTGTCTGCTTTTGTAGGACAGCACATAGAGGAGGCTGAGAGAAGTAATGTGTTTTCAATTGATGACACAAGCCTAAGAGCACATACCATTTTAATTTGTTAAAATGTATTCGCCGTGGCCAGAGGCATTACGGTTTCACTGTGACCTCACAAAAAAACATTTTTGGCCGTAACTCAAGAATTCATACACCAATTATGACAAAATTTCACAAAAATGTCTAAGAGGAAAAAATTATGAAGTTATGACATTTTAAATGCAAAAGATCAAAGGTCAACTTCACTGTATGACATAATAATCTGCAAAAACACTATTTTTATTAAAATGCTTAAGGGTCTTCACTACATATATTATGATTCTGGACTGACACGAATGTAAACTGTAACATGACTGGTTGGCGGAGGCATGCAAACATGAGGCGGTGATGCTAGTTGGACAGGTGTTTCTCTGCAAGAACATAAATTTGGAAGTCTTTGATAATCACCTCCATTTCTTGGTTCTCTTTGCAGGTGTGAATCCCCTTCAGCTGCAGAACTTAGCCACATTGGCTGCTGCTGCAGCTGCAGCTCAGAGTTCTGGCAGCCCGACTACCACCAGCGCACTGTCTGCAAACAGTGGAGCCCTGGGAGCTCTGGGCAGTCCAGGTAATTAAACATCAACATAAGTTCTTTTTTTATGGATGTTTTGCCCGCTGAGTTTTTGACATTGTTTGTTCGTAATTGGTAAATTAACCCGTCTGTATTTCTGGTTTATCTTCACATATAACATTTAAATATAAGTCCTCACCCACTGAGATATAAATGTTCACAAGTCAGCTGCTGTGATGATACCTGCCAACAGCTCTGCAAACCTCCCTCATACGGTCGTCTGCCATTCCTCATTAATTTTATGGGAGCTGATCACCCACACATAAAATTTTATGAGAACCCCGGTTCCCTTTTAATCTGTATAAATATACATTGGCTCCATCTGTATGAGTTTAGCATATTGCAGCTGCGTTAATGACCTCTCCTCGTCAAGAGACAGATTTTCAACTGCCCCCTCACTGCTGTATCATCCTTCCATAACCATAACAATTTGTGGCAAAGATGCTAGACGTTTAAAGTGATACAAGGAGTTTTGAAGATGAGCACGGTATGGTAACCCATATTTCCTTTTTGATTATGTCTCTCAACAGCCGGTTCAGCAGCAGGGTCCAGTGCCGGTGCAGCCATGAACACCTTGGCATCTCTGGGCACCCTGCAGGGTCTCACTGGGACTTCTATGGGCCTCAACAACCTTAACGCTCTCACCAGCAGCGTCGGTGGTGAGAATCTCCGTTCTATTAGCTAGAAAAATCCACAGATGTTACCTGTACATTGTTAACGCTGCTAAATTTGAAGCTGCATTAAGTGCTTTTTGTCTCTGCTGGATGTGTAATTATGTAGTTCTTTGTTTAGGGCATATTCAGACAGATGATAGTACTGCATGGAAAAACCGTAGCCTCCTCATTCAACGAACGGTCGTCTGGAAAAAGGTTATCCTGGCTCAGTGTTTGCCACAGCGCAATGTCAGTTTCATTTTGCAAGGTGGTTGTTTGGTTGTTCCTCATTGTATCACCGATACCTGAAACAAAGTTCCCCCACCAGCAGCCCTTGGCATTGTTTTTAACACAAGGCTTCTGTCTGTCTGAATGCCCAGCAGCATATTAAGCTTGGGACAAACCTGAGAACTAACTGAAACCTAAATAGACAGGACAAATGACACAGAAAGATTACTTCCACCAGCTTACACAGATATTAAGTCTTTGACAGTCAGGAAGGAGCATAAACCTTAGGACTTAGTAAATACACTAGGCAACAATCTGAACGGCTGGTCAGTAAGGACTGGCGCTCTGGTGGTACATGACTCTGCAGATTTCGTGAGAACGCCGGGTGTTGCGTGTTCTTGTACCAAATCAAACATGGAGGGGAACCAATAGCTGTTTATATGCAGAGCAGTTTGTGCTGAAAAGGCCAGAAAAAACAGAAACAAGCTTTGGTTTTTGGTGAGATTTCTGTTTGAGTTGTCAGGCGCACTTGCCATTGTTCCTCTTCGTTTATTTTCCAGTATTCCTCCTGCAAGTGATGGCCCTGGTCGCACATGTCAGTTACAAATATCAAATGTTTAAGAAAAATCTGAATGAGTACCGACTGGCAGCCACCGGAGATTAGAATCTTTATATATCACACACTTGATTTTATCTGCCGACTGTCAACACTAACTCACCCAGGCTGGAACAGACCTGGTGAAACTTGGTCCGATCAGTCGTCAAGCCTAAAAAATATTCATAATCGGCTCAACGGTCGTATTGTGTCCCAACCTTGAATCATAACAACTTATCAATCCCGAAGGCTTTATTTCTGAGTCTGTCTTTCTGACCCCTAGTGGTCAAAATCACTTAATGCAGCTTCAGTACGTGGCACAGACATTTTAAAAACTTGAACAAATTGTTTTTATGAGAGTATATCATTCATCAATTTGATTGTGTTTCACAGGTATGGGGGCCATGAATGGAGGCCTGGGAGCCTCCATGGCCAACGGGTCAGCAGCCAGCTCCATGGACGCTCTGACCCAGGCCTACTCAGGGATGCAGCAGTACACAGCCTCCGCCCTGCCCTCCCTCTACGGCCAGTCTCTCCTTCAGCAGAGCATTGCCGGCAGCCAGAAGGAAGGTGAGCAGATCCTCAGCACACACCAACGCACTCTGGCGTCACATCTTGACATTTGTCGTCTTAATTCTCCCTTGGTTTCAGTCTGTTTTCACATCATTTCATGAACATGTTTTTTTTTCAGGTGTTTTCAAAATAAGGTTAACTTTTGCATTGATAATAAACCTCTGTGTGTGCATCTAAATTTGTATCTAACTTGAGTTTATGATTTTCTTACCAAATGGAGTAGGGCCAGAGGGCGCCAACCTGTTCATCTACCACCTGCCCCAGGAGTTTGGGGATCAGGATCTTCTGCAGATGTTCATGCCTTTTGGAAATGTGGTCTCTGCCAAAGTCTTCATTGACAAACAGACCAATCTGAGCAAGTGCTTTGGTAAGGCTGTGGGCGCCGCTGGTCTCTGAATGCCTGTTTATTGTAACTGATATACCTTGCCAGCCTTCTGCATTGTGTGCAGAATATTAGGTTGACATGGTGCCACTATAAATGTCTGGATTTTTACCGGCCTCCATTTTTGAATAATGCTGAGGCAGTATTGATGTAGTGCAAGCAACAGCTGTGCACACATTTGTTTTCTTTGCAGCATTTCTTAGTAGCAGATAAAGTTGCGGTGTATACATAGTGTGACAGTCACACGGCAGTCCTAATGTAATGTATAAAAATGTAAAGATCCCCTCCAGACATAACTTAAGATGTATAAAAATACTGTGCTTTGTTATATACTGTTTTCACAAAAAAGTTTAAATAACTGGTTTAAAATGATTAAAATCACATTTTCTCCTTCCTAATTAAAAAATATCCAGAATATATTAATATCCAAATATTTCTGTGTTTCAAAAGTTGAACTACTTTCACAACATGTCTTAGATCACTGTGAAGTCTGTTCTGAGTGTGTGCACACTGGAGGTTTCAAGTTTCCACATCACACTTGTATAAACTACGTATTGGACCACAGCTGGCCTCCAAACTAGTTAAGTTACCAAAAAACGCTTGTATGCCCATGTGTTAAATTTAAAGGTGAGCACAGAGAATCTTTCCCCTTTCAGCTGAAAACAGCCTTCTAGTGTCAAAAGCTGTGAATACATCAATCTGCACAGTGAAGGTGAAAAGCGAAGTAACAATGAGGAAAAGGCATTATTATATAATGGAGGTGGACTGATAACTTGCCAGTTACCAAGCTGTGTTTTCAATCCAGTTCAAAACTTTGTCATAATAAATCATTTGCCCTCATTAACAAGCTCAATTTCAGGCATTGCCATCTCTAAAAGTGCTAAATGAGAAATTTTAGCTTTACACAACATTAACTGGTTTCAGCTTTTCATTGAATTTTGCTCAAGTGTTATGTAAAGACTGGTATGTTGACTGAAATATTATTTATATGGATTATCTTGCTCTCTCTACATTAACCGACTAGGGGTTCAAGTATTGTTTTCATTATTTTAATATTTTTTTATTTTTATTTTAGAATGCAACATTACAATTTATCCGAACAAATCGAAAGGCGTAAACAGCCAATCCTCTCGTACTGTGTGAGAAGCTGTAATGTTTGGTATTTTTACTTGATGAATGGCATAAACAGCCATCACTTCATGTTATGTATCTGTTTGGCTTTTCGTACCGTTGAGCTTGTAGTGAGACTGTAGTGGTGTGTGTTGTTTTTTTTTTTGTTTGTTTGTTTTTTAATCTGACCCCCCACAAACGGTCAAAGTTCATGTAATACATATTGTCTCTGGTCGATTTCCAGAACTCATAAAACCATAGTTGCATACATAACTTTCTCTTGGAGTTGTAACTTTTTGTTTATGTGAAGGGGGCGTGTTCAAGCTAAAACATGGTGTTAAGTCGCTCCTTGCATGTATGTAACACATGTCCTCCACTTTTCTGTCATCAGGGTTCGTCAGCTATGACAATCCTGTGTCTGCGCAAGCTGCCATCCAGGCCATGAATGGTTTCCAGATCGGAATGAAGAGGCTGAAGGTTCAGCTGAAGCGCTCCAAGAACGACAGCAAACCCTACTGATCCTAGCCCCGGGGCCGTCCCCCCTCCCCAGCTCTAATGCTAGCACTGCTAGGGTAAGTTCACCCTCCAGCCAAGGTCACCACAGCAGAGACTCAGTGGGGCAGGGGAAAGGAGCCCACCACAGGAGGGAGACTTACCCTATTCCTAAAAAATGGTTGCAATGAGCGTTCCACATTTTACTGTATTTCATTCCTGCGGTTTTCTCATGTAATTTGAGTCGGATTAAATATTTTAATGTATATGATTATTTATGACTATCACTGGAGTCAGTGTTCGCTGGAGGTATTTTGTGTCACTGTATTTAGTGGAGAGCATCAGGTGTGTTTCCATGCCATTTCATTGCCTTCAGGTCAAGCTAGACAGGTTGACTAAGGATCAGTTGTTGTGTTGAAGGGCTGAAGCCAGGCCACGTAGACCCCTGAGCCCAGAGCTTCAACCTGTGTTTGGCTTTTTACATGTAGTCTGTCACATTTGTGTCATCCTTAATGTGAAAATCTTTTGCACTCTAAATTCCTCAATCTTTGTTCCCCTCATCTCTCTCACTTTTTCTCTCCCCTCTCTGTCGTATCATTATCTAAGCCATGTTGAGCTAGGCTACCTCTCTTTCTCTATTAACAACCTCTTCCAGTCATTCCATCCATCCTCCAAGTCTCTCCCACAAGGGACTGGCTCTAGATGGATCTCTTTTGGGTGCCAAGTATACAGTTTGTGCATGTTGGAGTCTCTGCCATATGTCCTGGTGGTGTCACTTCCTTAAATCTGTGTATTGTTTTTGTGTGTCGGGAGAGATGGGGGGGAGATGTTTACCGCACTGTCCTTACTGTATGTGGTGATTGGCATTGTTTTTGTTGGTTTTTGTGCCTCATGGCTAAACGATTCTTGTGCTGTGCCCCTAACTTTCTCTTCTCTCCTCTTTGTCTTCTCTCTCTTCCTTTCGTGTTTTTGTTCCTTTTTTAGAACAAATCTCCATGCCTGTTTGCTCATCATTAGCCTAGCATGTCTTCATGATGTTGAAAGCCAAGCCAAACTCCTGGCCTCATCATCCCACCATTGTCTGTGATGTCTCTCTAAGCTCGCCTGACCAATACCTGGCCACCCACTGACCCTTGACCTTAGCTCAACCTGATTTTCTGCATGTATATTAATTTTTTGTTTTTTCTGTATAGATATGTGACAGGTGGGAGAGAGGTCAAGCAAATCAATGTGAAAACTTACCTATGTTGAATTCAGTTAAGAGACTTTTTTTTTTTTTTTTTTTTTGGGTGATTGTTTTAAAAAAAAAAAAAACCTGTGGGACTTCTTATTTTTAATTTAGCTTTTTTTGGGGGGGGGTTGTTTTTTTTGTTTGGTTTTTTTTTTTTTTTTTTTTTTTTTTAATCTTGCTTTCTTTTTACCTCTCTCAGTAAAGTTCACTTGAAAGTTGAATACAGGGATTGGCACACAGCTGTGCTATTTGGTGCCATTAGCAATATGTTGGCTTCTTTAAAAAAAAAAAAAAAACAAGAAAAAAAAAAACAAAAAACCATGCTTCAGACCACTGTCCAACACTTTTGAAAGTCTGACCAGTAAAACCCCTCTCAGTGCTCTGTAATGATCTCTACATTTTGCGGGCAGTGTGAAGATTTACACCAAGGCTATTTAAAAATATATTTTCTTTTCATTTACAAAAATATCCAGTGTATTTACTTCTTTTTTTCTTGAACTATTGATGGCACAATAAAAAGGTACATTTGCTCTGTTTAGAGAAATGACTACCTACATGAGTCAACTTTTTTAGAACTGATTCACAAATAGACAATCTGTGGTTTAAATGCACACTTAGATTACCTATATTTTATACCATTGAATCTATAGAAGTTTAACTAACAGAACCCAGGCAAAACGTTGGGTTTTTTGTAGATTATGTTGTAATGTCATCTGTGTCGGGGGGAGGGAGGGGGTCTTCAGTTTATTACATTTTTAAAGAGGACTAAAATTAGTTTGATCAGCGTGACCGTTTGAGGGTCATTTCTACTAGATTAACACTTTAAGTCAAGAATTCCTCTGCATTAATTGTAATTTCAACTTCTAGGGAAAAGTACTTTTCTTTTTTTTTTTCTTTTTTTTTTTTTTTAAGGGTCACATTTTGAGTATGTAGGCTAATTTTTTTTAATTTCTTTTTTTTTCCTGCGTTTAGATTGGTGTTCAATTTCCACGGTACATCTTGTTGACTTTCTGTGAATTTCTCATTAATAATTTAATTAATGGATGTTTCACTTTGGTTTAGTGTGGATGCCACATGTTGAAAGATGATTTACAATGTCTGTTAATCATACAGATGCCAGACAATGTGTTTTTTTTTTTTTTTTTTTTGGTTTGTTTTGTCGTTTAAGTGCCCATATGTAAAACTCAGTGTTTTTGATGTCACACAACATTCTTTCCTGTAATATTAACTGGTTTTCTTCACACGCACACGCACACACACACATGCACACAGACACACACAACACTTTCTGTGATTGCAAATGTGGGAGCCCCTGAAGAAGAGATCACTTGGACACAACACACAACCTGTGGGTCTCTGCACATTTTATAGACACATACACACACACACACACACACTTGCTTTTTATTTTTGTTTTTTGCTGATTGTTCTTTTAAGTGACTTCCAGTATCATGTTTCAGTCGTACACGGCAGTATGCAGAGCACATCAATACCACCGAGTCCACCACAATTGTGTTGGTTTACAAATACATTCCATTTTTTCAGCACAAAGTTTACATTTTTTTTTTTTTTTTTTTTTTTAAATAAATAAATCAGGGTGGTATTTTGTCTGTTGTACTACAAGTTGTCGATACAACCCTGATAAATTAACAACCACTTCACCCCCCCAAAGAAGGTTTCCCTAAAACTGCGTACCTGATGGCGCTAAAGAGTTGTCAACTCAGGGGTTTTTTTGTGTGTGAAACTAGACACTCACACAGGATTACGACACAAATGCACAATTGTCACCATTTGACCTTTTCGGTTTGGATTTTTTTTTTTTTTTTTTTTCTCAAAATACATAAATATTCCAAAAACAACAACAAAAAAAAAAGACAAAGGTACCAAATTTGAAACAGTGCACGTGGAAAGTGTAGTTTTGTAAGGAAATGTTAAGCACAATTGTGGGAACTAATCACTTTTGCAGAATGTTGTGTGATTATAATCCCCAAATTTTCAAGGTACCACTGATCTCACTTTTTAATATGGGCATGTGCTTTTTACAGTGTGTTTTTTCTATCCAAATGCAATACAATATTCAAAGTGCCATATATACGTCTAGAAACTGCCTACACATCCTTATTAGGCCTTGGTTTAGAGATTGCTGCAGTTCGCCTTTTTTGTCTATTTATGCCAGTGTCATGAAAGCTCTTGTCACCTGCTCATGTCGCGCCCCCTCCCCACCCAGTGTGTCGAGTAATTGCTAAATGTGTATTGTGATGTACTCAATTTGAACAGTTGGTCAAAGAATTGTAGATAAACAATAAACTTCCCCTATACATTTGAAGGTTAAACCTCTTTCTTAGTGAGTGTGAACACATGTATTGTAACACTTTGCGATAGTTGGTGATCAGATGTTTTAGGGAACTGGTTCTGAGTTTAATAAAGTCCGAAACAAGCTGAAACAACAAAAAAAACAAAAAAACAAAAAAAAAACTGACTTGGGAGCCATGTTAAATACGACCTTTAAGTGATAAAATTGTGTTGAACACTGAAATAATTGCAGGTCTGTGGCGATATGCAGTGTATATTGAAGTATTACTGTGAATGAATTTTTAAAAAAAAGATTAAAAAAAAAAAAAGCACAATGTACAGTCCACAAGCAGTCCCAACAAGAACATGACTCACTTCAGGGGCTTCCATCACAAATCCTGTTCAAGCTCTAACAATCACTTTTTCTTCTGTTGTTTTCATATTCTGAAGTGCTATTTTTTTGACAGTGTGGTAGCTTTGCATCTCTATAGATATTGTCCTGATCCAAAAGAAGAGAGAGAAAAAAAAATCTTTTCCTGTGTTTTTTTCTTGTCTGATAGTCGGTAGGACTTGTTCATGTTCCACCAATTATTTAGTAGATGTTTTGTCTTGTCTTGATGAAAGCCAAAGTGGGTGCATCTTGATGTGATCTGTAATTTACATACAGTAGTTTTTTTTTTTTTTTTTTTTTTTTTCTGTTCAGTCAATATCAATTTTTTGAAACTGGGTGGGATTTGAAAAAGAAAAATATGATTAACACAGGCTTTCCAATTTCTACAACTGGTTGTTCATATGTATTTTGTACCAGTGAAGCTTTTTATATTGGAAATTAAAGAAAAAAAAATCTATATTGGAAAAAAAATTGTCTGGCCTCTCAATGTGGCCTCGCCTTGACCAGGTCTTGAGTTTGGCCTCTTGGTGGTGTCAAGCAATTTTTTTTTTTTTTTTTTTTTTTTGGTTCTTTTTTTGGGTTTTTTTGTTTTTGTTTTTTTTTTTGTTTTTGGGTTTTTTTGTCTCTAAAAGATGCCTGATTCTGATTTGACTTGGATCTCTACATGTTCCTCACTTTGTTAATCAGTTTCAGTTTCTTCGGGGGGGGGGGATCCTCTAAATCTTGGTAAGTTTCATGTTAGTATTTGTGCTGTCCACATAGTTTAATGGTCATCAGGATTTCGACTTGTGTGGATAATTGTCTTAGTTGAAGAGTTAACTATCTGTTTAGTTTGAGCCTTGCTTTTTACCTGTGTAGAGTTTTCTGTTTTTTCCCATAGCGGAGTGTGTAGCCGAAAGACTC
The DNA here is from genome assembly GCF_016859285.1 of Xiphias gladius. NCBI lineage: Eukaryota > Metazoa > Chordata > Actinopteri > Istiophoriformes > Xiphiidae > Xiphias > Xiphias gladius. The sequence continues at coordinate 21,199,628 of NC_053407.1, read as the reverse complement.
TGTGTTCTTTTTTTGGTCAATGTTTGTTCATGTGTGGTGTGTTTCTTTGCCTCTGTCTCCAAATTAAACCATTTCCCCTAATATGGACTGTGTGTCTTTGTGTGTTGTGCTTGTCCAGTGTTGTAAAGACATTTTACAAACCACCCCTCCCTCCCCCAGTGTGTCGTGTCTTGCTAACTTGTTTCTCCTCGTTGTGCTTCTCTTTGCTTCTTTCTGAGCAGTAACAGATGGTTTATGCAGGTTTGTTGTTCTTAATGTAAACTCCCAGGTGTCTGATGCGCTGGGCGGGTTGTTACAGGTGATTATTTTGGGTCTCAGCTTTGAAAAGCTATCATACATCTAAATTTGGTTTCTCACACATCTGTGAAGATGCACCTGTAGGTGTTTCTCCGGATAAATTCATATTTGTGTGAAAACAAAAGTAAATTCTGTCAATGCACAGTTGAACTAGAATGGCACTCAGAGCAGCCCTCCGCCAAGGTCAGTGTCAAAGAACGTACACCAGACTTCAAAGGAAAAAATTCAAATTCATAGTACACGATCCAGATCTGCCCCAAAATGTAATGGGTTCTTCCCTTATCATTAGTGGCAACACCGAATGTTTCACGTTTTGTGTCATTGTACACTGAATATATTTGGATTTTGGACTTTTGGTCAAGACAAAACAAACAATGTGTTGTACAACTCTGGGAAGTTGTCAAAGGTGCTTTTCAACATTTTCTGCCATTCTATATAATAAATGACTACATGAGGAGGAAATGATCACTGTAGCATTATAGAAGCAACAGAATAACACAGAGAGCGCCTCACCTCACCCTTTGACCAAGATACATGTTCCGCAGCACTGCGACACGGTCTGACGAGGGTGGTGGGAGAGGAGCAGCTGGCCTCCCTCCCCCTGTCACTCTACAGTTTCCTCCGTAGTTTAACCTTTGTACACATCAGCAGTGTGAGTTAGAAGCTCAACAAAATGGGCCCAGAAGTGGCAGCGAGCCGGAAGGTGAAAAACATTTCTAATAAATGGAAAGATGTCGAAGTCGTTTCCATGCTCTCGGTTATCAAAAGACAGAGTGGGATGTGATTATTTCCTGTGCTAATTTACTGTGAGCATGTGGGCAGGCTGAGGTCATTTCATTGATTAGGGTTATTAAATGTATTCCCTTTACATGAAACCTACCTTGGCCCCTATTAGACGGTAAATTATTTCATTAAAGTTGCACTGAGGTCACCTTGCTTGTTAATTTGATGTATCCTTGAAACAGGTTTTTGGGTAAAGAATAATACAGAAAGACATTATTCAGAAGTGTGTGAACCAAGGACATTTATGGAGACCAAATGTTTGTTTTCCTCATGACAATAATATACTTCAGAGAGTGAATCTGAATTATCTGAACAAGCAGCAGGCAGGTTTCATACTTGTCTTTCTGTCAGATCGCAGTGTTTTTCCAAAAAAAAAAAAACAGTTCTGTGTCAAAAAAGTTGACCTCAAGGTTTTGTACTTGGTCTCCGTTTTTTTCATTATTTATCTTAGATTGTTCTGGATGTGCCGAATAGGAAATTCTTTAGGAATAACCCCTTGAGATGTACCATCCCCTTTTCAACGGGGTTCTCAACAACAGTAATACACTATAAACACAATTAGACTGAACATTTAACAAAAACAAAAAATAAGATAATGAGACCATAGCAAATGTGACCGAGAAAAAAAATGAGCAATAAATATCAAATAAAAGAAGTCATGAAATAATATTCCAAGCAGAGCATACAAATCATCATTCATCCTTCATTCATGGATTACAGTAAAATATTAATGCATTAAGTGATAAATTTATAAAACATAATTACGGAGTCGTTATTACGGACATGTACAACTGATCCTATAATAAGACATTTTTGAACAAGTTGAAAGATGATATGGACTGAATGTTTACAGGTAGATGAGTTATGAGAGGACAGCCAAGAACAAACCTGAATGGTCTATTATAAAATTATATTGACAGGAAGAGGATTAGTTCTTGGATGCAGGCTGATTTACGACGTCAGCATAAGCCAATATTAGTCAAATGAAAAGCAGTTTCTGGAGCGGTTAAGAACACCGACACCGAGGTTCGACTCTTTGCAGTGGCGTACCGTCCGGACGGGCAGGAACACATTAATAAGCTTTAGATTTGGATTTGATGTTTTGGCGAGTTCCATAAATCATAGAGTGATATTTAGTTTTATTGAGTGGTAATTTATTAGTTGCAATCCAGTGTTGTCGGGTATTAAAATGTTGATTTGTACCGTCATGCACTGCTCAGCTCTTGCAGTTAATGGGGCATTTACACAGCTGCAGTTGACATTTACGGAGGCTCAGGTCTCAGCTGTGTGAACTCAGGCTGTTCATACATACTGACAAAACAAAAGTTGATGCTTTTCTCAGGAAATGGGACAAAGCTCCTCTTGCATCACAGGCAAATTTTAGCAGCACGACGCAAACCAGCTATTAGATTGTTTCCTCCTTTAAAAAGTGGAATCTACTCTATTTCTGACTACAACATTTGATTAATGGCAAAATTTCATAGAAATGTGCACGAGTGAAGTAAAATATCGACTATAGCAAGTCCTCCGTCCTCCATCTGGTGGACCTGGTCTTGAAGAGGGACCCTGTCTCAAAATCTAGTTTTAAGACTTTCAATGTTTTAGTTTATATTGAGCTCATTATTTTCTGTTACAACTGATGGATAGCTCAATGTATAAAATGTCAGAAAATAGTGAAATATGCCCATCATTGCTCCTTGAAGTCCAACTTAACATATTCAAATTCCTTCCTTTTGTCTGACCAACAGTCAAAAACCCCAAACCTTTGAGTTTACGATCTTAGAAAACCAGGAAACTAGCAGATATTCATATTTCAGAAGCTGGTACCAGCGAATGTTTGGCATTTTTGCTTAAAAAAATGACAATTAATCAAATTATCAAAATCGTTGCCATATCAGCTCTAGAGCACTGGTTGATTTCTGAGTGCCAAAGAAATAATGAAACTGCCATTCATAATGGGGTCAATAGGGTCCCAACCCCAAAGTTTTGCACCAGGGCAGTTTAGGAGGATAATCTGGCCATTAAACAGATGAATGTCCTTCTGTCAGATTCCATGTTGATTCTTTTGAAACTTTTTTATCCCAGATATAAGCACTGAAAATAAAAACACAAATTGTCTTAGTCAGGTGTTGAGCCAACAGGAGCCCCCAGAATGCTTAAAATGCTCCTTGGCGTAGATTTCAAGGGTAGCTCGACAATTCTAAATCTACCAATACAAAGTGTAAACTACTGGACAGACGAACACCATTCTGCTAAAAGATATATTCTCATTTGATCTTTTGAAGGCGGTTGTGGTGGTGGAAAGAGCTGTCTAACAGGTCGGGTCAAAATCTCATAAACATGCTCAGCTGTGTAGAGATCCGGTGACTGAGAAGGCCACGTTATATGACTCACATCATTCTCACACTCATCAAATTATTCAGTGAGCTACATGGGCCTTTTTGGAAGCATCTGCGTTATGTCTCTCCGCTTATTTATTCAAATCCTCCCTTTAGTAAACGGGGAAGCTGCAGTTTCTCTGGATATAAAAAGCACTACAGCGGTTGCATTTTTCAACAGATTTCAATAAGTCGTTTTTATATTCAAGGGTTTATGATCTATGTGGAGTACAAAAAAAAAAGTTTTGTCTCCAGTTACTTAGAATTTGATAGTTAGGCCATAATCGCTGGCAGACACTCAAGAGAGGAAAATAATTCATTCATATTCATATCATTCACAAGGATTTGTAAAATCCCACGTTTTTCAAGCCAGGATTTGGCTTATTTTCCCTGGTTAATACTTGTGTAGACGTCCTTATATAATATAATTTAATGTATCTGAAATGTGCATAAAGTTTGTAACATTGAGGAAATGTTTCTTTCTGTCTACGTCCCTATCATTTTAGCTCACCCATGCTACAGTTCAGATCACGGCTCATTCACTTTGCAATATTGAAAAAATAAATAAATAAATAAATAAATAATGCATCTTTAACTACTAATAACTGACCATCACTGAGGAAAATGGGACAAAATCAGCAAACAAAATTCAAATAGTGAGACACTGGCAGTCAGTCTGCTTACTATATTTTTATAGCAGTAAAAAGATACAGATATACTCCCAGGACAGATGATTACAGACAAAGACATTTATGTGATAAAATAAGATATGCCTCTACTGATCCCCAGAGGGCAAATTCAGGTGTTACAGCAGTAGAACACAATTACATGATATGGTAAAAAAAATAGTACAAATATAGTGCAGTATAAATAGTATTAAAGAATAATATATTATAAAGTAAGATGTAGTAGTAGTAGTACAACATTATACAGCATAGTACAGCAGTATATCATATTATTAATAGCCTATAAACACAAGATGTAATATGACTATTTTAATATTACAGTAGTAATATAAGAATAAAACAATATTAGATATTAGTATTATAATTTAATATTGTATAATATATCTATAATAATATAAGTAGTATAATTATAGCATAACAAAATAAATATATATAAATACATACATATAATATTGCGTATATTGTGCAATTATACTCCAAATATTGCAAGAGTCAGTCCTGATCAGGATGCTGAGTATGAGCAGGGCCCAAAACAAATCGACTTGAACAGGCTTCAGTATCTCATAGTGTAATACACATCATGGATTCCTAAACATTCAGGAAAAAAACAAACCAAAACGCGTTCATCAAAGTGGGACACTTACTGGCTATGAAATCCTCACAGCCCAATGAGACACCTACTCGTTGGAGATGAGTCGGGAAACTGAGGACATATTAACTCCATCTTCTAAGCCTGACAGTCTGACCTGTCAGAGCCCTCCGGCTTTAAGTTATCACTGCCGGGAACGGAGGACTCAGCGGCGGAAACACCCCCCCCCCCCTTTACAGCTAATTCCCACTGCCTCCTCGACTCTTTTTTGTTTTTTCTCTGGGGAACCTCCAAAGTGTGAGAAAAGTTTTGCTAGCCAGCGAGCTACAGTCAGACTACACAATGTCAGTCACTCAGTCGAAACGAGTAGCTGGCCATAAAAAAAAAATCGGTTTCGGAGTAAAACGTCAATAGGGATGATAATCTCGGATATGGGCGATTTAGTTTAAATGATAACGAGAGGTTGAGATGAGATTCGGTTGTCATAGCAGGCTGGCGCTATCGCTAACTTTAGCTATTAATGGCGGCCATATACCATATTAACCAAAAACAATTGGTCAGTCGAGTTGCATTTTTTTTGGATTGTGCAATGGTTTGTACCGCCCCAAGCTGCGCACGTGTCAAGTATCTTTTTTTATTTTTTTACACTACAGTCGATTTACGGCAAGTCGCCCGATCCAACATGGCGTACCTATATATATGCGTTCTTCTCGTGAAGGGCACAGACCCTGCAAACCACGACCCCTTCAAACTAAAGTCCATTATCATTTCCAGCAGTCAGAGTCCAGGCCACGCCCAACCCTAGCCCTATTTTGAGGTTCAACTTCCTCAACGTTTGTCCTTTCACGTTCATGCTTGCGGGCGAAGCGGCAACACACTTGGTCGTTCTCTGTACCTGTGTTCTCGCGGACTTGTGAAACGTCATCAGTCACAGCCCAAGCACTGTTCCACATCTAAGCCAATTACAGATCGAACATTAGGAAGTGTTCTCGCTCCGCCCGCTTTGTCGAGGGTACATCGGGAGCTTACTTGTGTGGACTAGGGGGCAGCTAAGTGCTCCACAATGCACTGCGCGCCAACCAGCGGCAACGGCGGAGATTTTGAAACAGGCTCAAAGCTGGAACGATTTTCATCAAAGGACTTTTAATATATCACTTCGTTAAGTTTTGATATTGTTTTTCAGGAGATGAGGAGATACAGGAGATAATTTTTTCAGGTGGGTTGCCGATATGCTGCCCAACTCCAAAAAGTCCTCCCGTCTTCTGGAAGTTTGTACTCCTGAGTTGAACTTGCCCACTTCGAACTCCCAAGTACGGAAGTCCTAATTTGGCCTGAGTTAAGGTGCAGGTACTTAGTACTTCAGCCAATAGGCTTCCGATGCGGCGTCTCCTCCCACAACGACTCTCTCTCTCTCTCTCTCGGCAGTATGGCCGCCGTCCCGTAGTCGTTATTTAGCTACTGTCACGTACAAGATTTAAGCTTTACACTTTAAAACATGTCGGCCCTACTTGCTCTGAAAAATTCGCTCAGCAGACTGCCTCCGGGTGTCGCCCGGCAGGTTGTCGGCTGCAGTTATCACACCGAGAAGGGTGTTTACGGATACCGACCCAAACAGATCGACAAGGACCACAAGTTGCAGAGCGACCGCATCGCTGCACTAAATCAAGGTCAGTATGGGGTTAATTTACAAAGTGGTCAACGTAACATCACCTAAGAAGAAGGCGAAGAGTCTTTTTAATCATCAAATGATGTTACTGACTAAGAAACGTGCTTTCATTCTTGTTTGTAATGTTATGTTTACTCCAGTATCGGTTTTAAACTTGTGTAGAATATCAAATTCCCATTTAAATGTTTCATTGTTGATTCAGAGGGGGGTGTTGTTGCTGTTAGTCGAAGTGGCCACTTTCACCCAGTGGCTGACACGGAGGGTATCATTTGTTGTGGAGCAGCTCATCCTTGTTGTTTTGCTTTGTGCTCAGATCATGGTCTTGCGCGTCTGGTGGAGGCATACAGAGCACATGGGCACAAGGCTGCTAAAATTAACCCCTTACTACCCCAAAAGCCTGTTGCGGACAGTGTCCCGGAGATAAACATGCTGAGTGGCACCATAAGAGGACAGCTCAACACCTCAGGTAAATGACAGCCGTGGATGGAAACCTACAGAAAACGTGCCTCAGAGGTTAGGATAATGACCATATATTGTTCTCTCCAAATCCTGTTCTCCTATACATGCAACATTATGTAACCTGCACTCATGGATGTGGATTACTGAAGGGCATACCGGACAGATGCCAAGAGAGTCAGGGGGCTCTGGGGCCAGAGCCTCTGTATGAAGTGACATTTAATATTTCTTACTGGAAAGTCAATGAAAAGACTACAAATAGAGGCGAAATTACCACAAAGCAACCGTAAGTAGACATAAAGCGACTACAAACAGATGCAAAACAAATACAAAGAGATTCCAAACTACCACAGAAATGAAAAAAAAAGGACAACAAAGATGTACAAAACAACTACACGGACACAAAACAACCGCACAGACACATACAATGACCACAAAGAGATGCAAAACAACAACACATGACATAATTGAGTTGTTTTTGTTTGTCCGATAATCTGAGGGTTCTGGTTCACCTGCAAAATGACTACAAATGTCGTTTTACATCTCTTTCAGTCCGGGTGTCTGTTTCCTGTGTAGGAGGGGTGGTGGGCCCTTTACATGTCTGTGCCCACTGTCTCATAATCCTTCTATGCGCTTACTCTGTAACTAGAGCGTTTACGTTTATTCAAGTTTTCAGATACATTGCAGGATAAACTGATAATGATTGGTTGATTGTCAGTGGTGAAAGTAGTATTTATACACTTGAATGAAATAAAGTAGCAGTACAATGATGTAAAAATACTCCATTACAAGTAAAAGTCCTGTTATCAAAATTGTACCTAGGTAAAATACAGCAAAACGTACTAGTATCAGAAGCAAAAGTACTTGTTCAACAGAAAAAAATCCTGCTTTGTTGTAATTTAAATTATAAAAGCTACTTGTATTTTTTGTATGTCAAATCTTAATATGCAAAGTAACTATAAGTATAGCTGTCAGATAAATGTAGTGAAATAAAAAGGAATATATTGCCGTCTGAAATGTAGTGGAGTGTTAAGTAAGATTAAATGGAAATATTCAAGTAATGCCCAAGTATGTCCAAACTGTACTTCAGTACATTACTTAATGTAATGTTAATGTTAATGTTAATGTACATAGTTACTTTCTACCACCGTTCACCTCACAGCAGCAGTGCTCGCCCCTGTTTGCCTATCACTCCTCAAAACCCCTCACGTGTAGGTGGTACCATTACTCATGGCACGTGTTTCTGTAGGTTTGCGGCACTTTGGAAAGGCCGAGGCCTCGCTGGAAGAGGTTCAGGCCTATCTGGAAGAAGCCTACTGTGGCCCTCTGTCCGTGGAGACCAGCCAGCTGAGCAGCCTGGAGGAGAGGGAGTGGTTCGCCGACCGCTTTGAGGAGCTCAAAAGGCAAAGTTTCTCCGCTGAGGAGAGGAGGCAGCTGGCCAAGATCATGCTGGAGTCTCAGGTGGGTCCAAGGAGAAAGAGGAGAATAAAAACCGTGTGAAACAATGCACCCGATAGTTTGGCTCACATCTTATCACATTTGATATGGTAATGTCTCGTATTTTTAATCCATCTATTTCTCTGCTTTTTCCTCTCACGACCTGTAGGAATTTGACCACTTCCTGGCCACCAAGTTTGCTACTGTGAAACGTTACGGAGGAGAAGGAGCAGAGAGCATGATGGGCTTTTTCTACGAGCTCTTCCACCAGTCGGCACACAGCGGAGTCACTGATATTGTCATCGGCATGCCCCACAGAGGCCGACTGAACCTCCTGACGGGCCTGCTGAAGTTCCCACCCGAGGTTAGACCGTCCCGACAGCCACGTTTAAAAGAGACAGAGAGTATACTTTCATATCATCCATGGCCTGACAAGATCAGATTGTTTATTTTGCACTATTGTAATCACACATAAACAAGTCACGGTTGGCAGCCCAAGAATAAACAAGGGGGAGATAACATCAAACAACCCTGTTCTTCCATCTTCTTTCTCTCCAGCTCATGTTCCGCAAGATGCGTGGTCTCAGCGAGTTCCCTGACACCTCGCCTGCCATCGGTGACGTCCTCTCCCACCTCACCTCCTCAGTGGAGTTGGATTTCGGAGCCAGACGCCCCCTTCATGTGACCATGCTGCCGAACCCATCTCACCTTGAGGCCATCAACCCGGTGGCCCAGGGCAAAACCCGAGCCAGGCAGCAGCTCAGGAAAGAAGGGGACTATTCACCGGAAGACAACGCCCAGCCAGGGGACCAGGTCATCTGTCTGCAGGTACCAGGTCACAGGAAATGAGGGGAGAGAGATATGGGAAGAAATTCAACCATAGTTCCTGGATGGAAACAAACTGTGGATGTTAGGATTGTATAGTCACATCTTGAGGCCTCCAGGAAACCCATAAACATTTTCTGTAATTAAAGGGACAAAATTTAATGATAGTGCAGTCTTGGCAGAGGTATACACCTTCTCGTGTTAACCAAGGTTTAACAGCAAACAAGCTGATATTCTTATTTTAAACAAAACTAATCAGATGTAACAGCTGTGAAATATCATTTAAGTTCGAAAACGGCACCAAAGTCTATCAGGTTCGTTGAGAAACAAATGTGTGCTCACAGTAACTTTTGGCCATGAGTTGTGGACCTCCAACATGATGTGTCAGCTGAAAGCCTTTTTTTCTTTCCAGTGCTGATCCAGGGTTCATCCCTGGGGGTGGTAGATGATAACAAGCCTCCACATGGCAATATTAGAGGAGTTTACATTCTCTGTTCGGCATGGTCGAATGGCTTAAATTGTACGACTGTAAAGCGATGGGAGGATAATGTCAAGAAGGGAGTTGTTAAATACATCGTTATCAAACTTGGTGCATAATTAAGAGTTACTAAAACTTCTCTGTTGTTCTCTTCTCCACAGGTCCATGGTGATGGCTCTTTCACTGGTCAAGGGATCGTTCCAGAAACTTTGACCCTCTCAAACCTCCCTCACTACAGAGTCGGTGGGAGCATCCACCTCATTGTGAACAACCAAGTGGGTTACACCACTCCAGCGGAGAGAGGGAGATCCTCTTTGTACTGCAGTGATGTTGGTCAGTAAAACTCACAGACAGTATCAGTATTAATGAATTAAAACCCCTTTACATAGAATGCTTCTGTGATTATCGAATATTATGACATGTCTTTTAAATTATTCTAATGTTTGTAGGAAAATGAGACATTGAGCATCTTGCAATCATAAACATTTGCATCACAGGGAAGATTGTGAACTGTGCTGTGATCCACGTAAACGGAGATGCGGCGGAGGAGGTGCTGCGGGCCACTCGGCTGGCTGTGGAGTACCAGCGGCGTTTCAGGAAAGATGTAATCCTGGATTTGATCTGCTACCGTCAGTGGGGCCACAATGAGCTGGATGAGCCTTTCTTCACCAACCCAGCCATGTACAAGATCATCCGGTCAGTTCAATTTTTCCTTGTTTACTCCGTGTCATTACACATTTTCCCCATCACTTCAAAAGTTAGAGCAGCATTTATTTTTCAGGATTAGTAAGAAGATTGGGAAACTTCTGAAAAAAGGTGGATTGAGAAGAAACCAGCAGTTCCCAACCTTTTTGGCTTGTGGCCCCTTACAACAAAAGCAGTAACTTGTTATCGTTCAGATGTCTATGAGTTGTTATCAGTTCCACCAAAGAGTGAGTTCCTCTATTTAGGTTTCATCTAAATAACTGAGGCCCACATAGGTAAAATTATCCAGTATTTCACAGAAACAGCCAGGATGAGAGAAAAGTCCAAAGAATTAAAAAAAATTTGTGTAACAGATTTTTTTTTTTTTCCCCTCCCCCATTAATCATCTCTCTCTCCAGGAACCCTGTAACCAAGGGGTCAGGCCCCCCGTAGGTTAGGAACCATTGAGAAAGACTGATATTTCAGCAGGTATTGGTCAATATTTGCTTTTAAAATGTGATACTCTGGTCAGCCCTGCGCTGTTGATATTTGGCCAATTGTTGGATTAGGATTTGTATGATCTCTTTTTCTAGGAGTATCCTAATACAGCTGGTAAATTACCAAGCAGCTGATGAGAGACAGCCTGAAAAGCTTTTCTGTTACCGTGTTTCTATTGGTATCAATATCAGTATTAAGTAAGTTGGAAAACAGTAGATTTTTTTTTTTTTGTCACCTTCAAAATACCGAAACAGTCTGCTGCTCTCTGGAGTGTCATTTTCACTGTCCAACCAATATTGAAAGACGTCACAGATGACTGACCAAAGATGATCAAGTAAAGACAACAGTTTGTTTTCATTCTGATTAATGTCGGCGATGTGGAACTTGAGTGTTGTTGTTAAAATATCCATAAAGTGGAGCCCATAGGACCAGTACCACTGGAAACTTAATCTAAACTGACATAACATTGTTTGGAGCATCTTGAAATTCCCTTTAGAGATTTTATTCAATTCCAAAATAGAGTAAAACCAAGAAAGTTGGTTTAGAAAATTCAGTACCCTTCTGAAACACTTTTTGAATCATGTGTAGATTAAAAAACTATTGTATGTCAGTGGGGGAAAGTAACTAAGCACAGTTACTCGAGTACTCTACTTTAGTACAGTTCTGAGCTACTTGTACTTTACTTGGATATTTTAATTTTATCCCTCTTCATACTTTTACTCGACTACATTTCAAAGGGAAATGTTGTTACTTTGCAGATTAAGATTTTAGAAACCCATGCATTGTTATACAGTAATTTAAATCTCCCATGACCAATAATAATGATCCAATGGTATAATATATAATAAAGTAACACTTAATTAAAAGATCTTAAAAGACCCACTTAATTAACTTCCCTCCGTCACTGGTGTATATTGTGTTCTTGAAATAATACTGGTTAATGAAACCTCTTCACATCGTTAATGAAACATTGTCACGTCGTTGCTTTATTGCAGCTCCCGTAAGAGTGTCCCCGACTCCTACTCAGACCAGCTGATCTCTGAGGGTTTGATGACTTATGCCGAGCGTGACGAGATCAAATCCAAATACTACAGCATGCTCAACGACAAGCTGGCCAATATGACGCTGTACAGCCCCCCACCCACCAACCTGCAGGGCCGCTGGGGGGATCTGGTCGAACCCCAGGCCAGAGTCACCACCTGGGACACGGGTGTCCCCATTCCTCTGCTGCAGTTTGTAGGAGCAAAATCTGTGGACATCCCCGAGCAAGTCCAGCTGCACAGTCACCTTGGAAAGACCCATGCTCAGGTACGGCCGTTGTCTCCTTCATTTCTGTTGGGTGGTCTTGTGTTGCAGCTAGATGATGGTTTGTTTGTTTTTTTTCCTCTTTTGTGAACTCAGGCACGGTTGCAAAAGTTAGAAGAGGGCACCAAACTGGACTGGTCCACGGCAGAGGCCCTGGCTTTCGGCTCTCTCCTCTGCCAAGGTCAGTGTCAAGCAGAAAATAAATCAGATCAAATTTAAGAATTATTGAATTTTTATGGCTGTCAAGTAAGTGAATCCGTAGACTTCAAATCATTGTTGTTGCAGGCTTTAATATTCGAATCAGCGGGCAGGATGTTGGAAGAGGCACATTTAGTCAACGACATGCCATGGTGGTGTGTCAAGACACCAATGACATGTACATCCCTCTAAACCACATAAGCCCTCAGCAGACAGGTTTACTGGAGGTAACACTCTTATAAAGCAGACAAAACCATCAGTAAATAATGATATATTTAACACATTAGTTCATTTGTAAGACCTCCTTTTCTCAACAACAAGATTGCTTCCTCTCATGTGCCATATTGTGGGGTTTCGTTTGTGCGTTTAGGTGTGTAACAGCCCACTGTCTGAGGAGGCGGTGCTTGGATTTGAATATGGTATGAGTGTCGCACAGCCGAAGCTTCTTCCCATCTGGGAAGCTCAGTTTGGGGATTTCTTCAACGGAGCACAGATCATCTTTGACACCTTCATCTCTGGGGGTAAAACTCCTGACTACTCTTATACGTCTGCTGTTAAAAATTGCTCACATTGTCTTAAGATTTTATAAACATTTTTAAAAGTTCATACATCGGATGTGAAACTGTTTTGTCCCCAGGTGAAGCCAAATGGCTGCTACAGTGTGGGATGGTGATCCTGCTGCCTCACGGCTACGACGGCGCCGGCCCTGAACACTCTTCCTGCCGTATGGAGCGCTTCCTCCAGGTCTGTGGTGGGTCTGTAATGCTGCATCCATGTCATATCAAGTAACCGGTTTCGGATTTTGTGTAAATGTTCACATCAGCCACAGTCCGTCTTTCAAGTCGATTTAAACCCACGTTTATCTTGTGAAAACACAGTATTTTTAAGCCTCACACAACCAAGTCTTCCATCATACAACCGTTATGAGTAGCCCAAAGACGTGAACGATCACAAGTCAGAAACATGGGAGTCTTTCCCACTACATGTTAAAATCCTGCAAATTCATTGGCTGTTGCTTAATGATATACCAAACACACCTGGGAAGTTTAATGTTTTGCCTCAAGCAGTGCAGAAGTTATCTTTTCAATCCCATTCATTTGTAGCTATGAGTATATTGCTACTAACAACACATGAAAAAGTTAAAGGAAAGGTTTACAATTTTTCTAGTCTGTCTTAAAACAACAGTGCTGTGCCCAGGTGAACATTAAAAAAGGTTTTGCTTGGTGTAACCATTCTTCCTGTTCATACTGGCCATAAAAAGATCCTTTCATAATGTCTTTTGAATGTAAGTGAATGGGGACAAAATCCACAGTCGTCCTTCTGTGCAAAAATACGTTCAGAAGTTTATGTGACGATAATCTGCGGCTTTAGCTGCTTGAGTTACACAAATCAAGTGTGTATCTTTCGAAGTTACCGTATTTTGTGTAGGATGCGATGACGGACAGGATTTGCAGTTTTGTGCAAAAATGTTTTTAACGATAGGAGGTTAATATAATATGAGGCTTCAGCAGTCTGGGTTAGTCAAATCAAGCAGAAACTCTATATTCCACTGTTACAGCCATTTTCCCTCTTAGTGTTTCTTTGTTGCTCCGCAGTGGAGGGATGGTAACAAGAAGCAGGAAGGTTTTTACTAAAAAGGCTGTAACTATGGAAGAGATCTGCTTGATTTGTCTGACTCAGGCAGCTAAAGCCTCAGATTATCTTCAGACAAAAGTTTGAAGGCATGTTTACAAAGGAATGAGGGCTGTGGATTTTGTCCCCCATCACTGACACTGAAAGTGCATTAGAAAGGGGATCTTCATGGCCAGTGTGAACAGGAGGAATGATCACAGCAAGCAGAACCGGTTTTAATGTTCATACTGGCACCTGATCATTTCTTTAAGACTGACATGAAAAATTGTGAACCTGTCCTTGAAGCTGAAACTTTTGTGAACTAATGTTCCTTGGCCCCCTTAATAATTTTAGGCATAATTATTACACTGCGTTCATGTGCTGGTGTGAAGATATAAATAAGGAAACAGGCACCCGCATACTGTGAAGTAAAAAATGAGTCGAGGAGTCATATTTAGATTTAAAAAAAAAAAAAAAAGTATCATGCCACAGACATTTTAGTCCATGTCTTCCCTCTTCAGCACAAAGGAAGGCAGTGCAGCACAGAGCGTTATTATTTTCAGGACTCTAACCGGTGTAATCAAGAGCAAATCGATGGAGATGATGTTTCCTAATTGGCCGCCAGCAATCGGCAGACGAAAGACATCAGATTGAGGCTTTGTCCGAAGGAACCCCCTCATCCACTCATTCACTACTTTCTATATAATGGACACTGTAGTTTATTCTTTGTTGAACAGTAAAGTGAGATTTTTGGACACTGAGAAGTGTCACACCTTGTTGTTTTTTTTTTTTACTCCTATAAAATGTGATGCACGATTTCCCACAGTGGGTTTGTTAAGTAGTGTACATGCCATGGGCACTGTTTGTCACTACATAATGGGAATTTTTGAGGGCACTATATTCAGTTTTTGTAGACTTATCAAAAATATGTAAATTAAATTATATGTTTATTACAGAAGTCATAGTTAAAGGTGGTGTTATACATTACATTATATTTAGAGGTGTTTCCAGTTTTTTGTACCCTATGTACGTACATAAAGAGAGGAGAATATCAGAAACATCTCCAAGTATAATGCAGTCCAGACCTCAGTGCTAAAACATACAATTTAATTAACATTTCTTTGACGGTATCAAAGAACTGAACATCATCTGCAGATTATAAAAGCAGACGTTATGGCAGAGCATTTCTGTTGGATTGCATTAGACTACTGAGGTATACTTAATAAAATGTAGTGTCTGGAATAACATTTTAATTGTGCCTTCTGACACACTAGGTCTACATACAATTCCTCCAAATAAAAATGAGTGAGTGACACATTCAGAGCTGGTAGGCAGTCAAATCATCATCATCATCATCACCGACCAACATACCTAGTTTTAAAGTCACATTTTTAGTATTATTTTAGTGTTGTTTTCAAGGTTTGGCTCCGTCTCTGCCGTTACTTATGGTGGGATCACCCCAGAGGTACGAGTCTGGATGTTTCCTGACTGAATGTCTGTGCTCTACCAGCAGCTTTCTACTTGGTTCTGTGTTTGTGTTAGACATTACCTGAATTGTTAATGATTGCTAACTCGTCCTCTTTTGTGTCTTAGATGTGTGACAGTAAAGAGGAGGGTGTGGACGGCGACAGCGTGAACATGGCTGTGGTCAACCCCACCACTCCCGCCCAGTACTTCCACCTGCTGAGGCGACAGATGATCCGAAACTTCCGCAAACCTCTGATTGTGGTTGGACCCAAGACACTGCTCAGATTTTCTGTGAGCACTGTAGACGCTGTGAAGAACATGTTTAACATTTTATCTGCAGCTCCTTTTATAGGTTGTTGTTTTTTTTGTTTTTTTTTATTTAAGTGGGTGGACAATGTTCTTTTCTTCTCGCAGGGTGCAGTGTCCAGTCTGACCGAACTTGCACCAGGAACATCTTTCAGACCAGTGTTAGGTGATACCTCAGTCTCAGCACAAAGGTACATTTTCACGACTGTAAAAACTTTAAACTTCTTCTGTGGGATGTTGATTATTCAGTTAATTTTTCGGGTCCTCAATGTGTTGGAATATATTTAAATGAATAATTCAACTTGAAGGACTTCAAAGCTCATCAGTGTAGTGTTTGTGGACTAGTTTCCATGTGATGTTTTGAATAGCCCTTAATAGAACCAGCTTAAACTTAGAAGACACTCGGTTCGAAAGCACTCTCCAAGTGCCCTGTACAGTACATTAAACCCCTGTTTTTCTCATTCCACTCAGTGTCCAGAGGGTGGTGCTGTGCGCAGGGAAGCATTACTATGCCCTGCTGAAACAGAGGGAGGCTTCAGCAGCAAGCCAGAACACAGCGCTCATCCGTGTGGAGGAGCTGTGTCCGTTCCCACTGGAGGCTCTGCAGCAGGAGCTCAGAAAGTACCCCAGTGCCAAAGGTAGTGTGACGCTGCACCGGCCTCTCCTGTCTGACTTAAAGAGCCCCACATTCACTCCTAGCAGGCACGGTAGCTTTACATGTGCCTTTACACTAGCAGTTTGTTTGCTTTGACCTGAGTCATATTGGTAGTTAAATTCTGTATGTTTTGTTTAGGGGTTTTGCTGCTGTATAATGAGTAGGCCAGGGCCTGCTCATGAACAAATGAACACTTTCACAAATCTAATTGAACACTTCTTCCTTCTGCGTGCGCAGTTGCGAACATTTCAGTGTAGCTTTGCCTGAGTCGGACTGTGTTCCTCACCATACATTACCATTTTTGGACTTTATATCACTTATAATTTCTCTTCAAAGAATATTTTATGCAAAAAATTTTAAGTCAACTTTGTGTTTGACTTTCATTTAATCAGTCAGACGTATATTCAGCTCGATGGTAATTGTTTGTGAGGCCATAGTGTGTAACGTAAGTTGTCTCTGTGTCCACTGTTCCTCTCTGGTAACCTTTCCTGTGTTTTGCAGATGTCATTATTTTCGAGGCATTTCCCTGTGATAATACGTCTTTGTCTCTGTGACTGATGATAAAGAGGAAATGCAAGTTCATCTATGATGCACTTTTTACACATCATGGCCTTTATGTAGTTCCATATGTAAAGCTTAAGAATGGATTAACATTTAAAAGACAGTGGGAAGGGAACTAAATAACCAAATAATAATAGACCAAAAAACAGCATAATAAAAAACAGATCTGCTGCAAGTTTGTTCCAGATATAAATGAGGAGCAGAGAAAAGCCTGCTTTTCTGTGTTTAATGTTAATCCTCTTAACTTTGCTTTTTTTTTCTAGAAATCTACAGAAACACCATTACAGTAGTCTGTCCTACTAAAAATAAACCCATCAATGAATTTTTCGAGGCCTTTGTGAAACACAAGCCCTTCAATTCTCAATATATCTTCAAGGTGGCACTTACTTTTGTAATTGCCCTGATGACTGTAAAATCTTCCAACATGTCTGAATCCCTTTCACCTGAAGGCAAAAAGCAGAGCCAAAGTGAGCAATGACCTTTTGACCTTTGCCGACAGCAGAGAGTCCATTCACTTTTATCTTTACTAGGTAAAGGGATTTTTCTTCAGTAAACTTGTTCACATGATTGAGAAGGACCCGTGTTGCCAGATGATACTGCCTGTAAAATCAGGCAGCAAAAACAATTACAAGAACAGCTGCTCAAGTGAGTCACGCTAAGCTGAATGCCAACCCGGAGTATTCGGCAACTTCAATGACAGTCACCGCTTGTATTAGTGAGTCCTCGAGGAAGGCATGAAATAACCAGAAAAAGTGCAAACATCTAAAGTATGAGCTACATCGCATACCTTCTCAGGCAACATACAAGCTGCTCCAACAACCTCCACCTTCTTGATGGAGGTTAAATGTAGACACAACTCAGGGCTGAAAATAGTCAACCGACCCCTCTGAATTTTCGGGTTTAAAAAAAAAATTGTTTAGCTTTTTGTTATTTTTTTTTTTAATTTACAGATAATTCTCCTAAAAAGACGCAAGAACTGATCATCAGTAAAACATAACGCAGGAAAAGACAGTGCTCTTTGCAGTAAAGATAGAAATAAAATATTATTTATCCAGTTTAATGGTACATTGGAAATGGTAGTTTTTGTCAAACATTTCTTGGACTTCTGAAACCAAACCTACGCCCTTTAGTGTTTGTAACTCAATGCAATCTTTCATTGAGGGTCTCGTTCATCAGTCTTTGTGAAAAAGTGGCTGGCGTTCCTGGAACATGAAGTTCTAACTACTTTTCCTTTCCAGTATTGTTCTTTCAACTTTTTTGCTGTAATCCCCGCTGTCGTTCAGTCCTCCCTGTCCACACGTAGCTTGCGGTATTTCGGGGTTAATCAGTAATGTTGCCTGTCAAAGGCATCTACAGAAAAAAATAAGAGCTCCAACACAGTTATATTCATTATCAATTAATCTGTTTTTTTTTTTTTTTGGACCAATCGATTAATCATTTGGTTTATAACATGTCAGAAAACATTGAAAACAACCATCACAATTTTCCAGAGCTCAAAGTGACATGTTAAAATAATTCAAATCCCAAAAATGTTCAATGTACTATCATAGAAGACCAAAAACTAGCAGTATTCATATATGAGAAGCTGGAACCAGTGGCCTTTTTATTGAAAGCGACTTAAAAGATTAATTGATGATCATAATTGCTTCTTGTAAATATTTTGTCGATTGTTTCAGCTCTAAAAAATATTAAATGATGATATTAGATGGAGTGAACTGACTAAAATACTGTTAAACAAGGTTAAACATAAAACTACTACTAATGATGATGATGATCTTCCTTTATGTAGTACTTCTCAAAAACAAGTTACAAATAAAATGCAAGAAACACGAGAAAATATGTAAATAAACAAATAAAGTAGGTTTTATTTCAAGGCTGGATATTAATAATTTGCATTGTTATAAATGTGATTCTGAATTAATTTTTCTTACTACTTGTGGAACAAAATGTGAAAGTTCAGGTTTCACTTCAACTCTCTGTTACATTGTTCTCACCAAACACCGAAGTAAATCTAGTTTCAGTTTGATCCGGAATTTCTCAGGGGAGGAAAAAAAAAAAACTTCACCCAAAGTCGTGTGTTTGGTCTGAACTCACTCTGAAAGTATGAATCACTTATTCTTTTACCTGTCAGTTGTTGTAATCGGTTTTCAATTCTGTTCCCCCGCAGAGTTTATTTGGAGTCAGGAGGAGCCTGAGAACATGGGTCCCTGGTCTTTTGTAGCTCCCAGGTTTGAGAAGCAGCTGGCCTCTAAGGTGAGCAGCGTTTGAAATAAAACAATCTACAATGTGAAGCTAAATGGTCTGTAAACGAATTAAACGCACACAACTTGTTCCCCTGTCCTGTCCTGATCAGCTCCGGTTAGTGAGCCGACCTGCGCTGCCTGCCCCCGCTGTCGGTATCGGGACCCTCCACCAGCAGCAACAAGAGGCCATCCTCACTGCCACCTTCTCCTAAGACTCAACAAGACCGGGAACCAAAAGAGGCCCGTACACAAACTTCAATACGACACTACACACCCTATCTGCTGCTGTCTTCCCACCATCATCACTAAATGCACAGAGGTGCTGCACGGCAGACATGTGGGACCTTTAGACGGTGCGGAGTTTTGAAATAAAATGGTCAATAATATAAATAAATCAAAGGAAAACTTTGATACTTTTCTTCGTACTCTTATAATCTATCACAGGTTTTAACAATTATGTTTATGTGGTTTGAGGGCAAGGCCTGAATTCCTGTTTACTTGTTTTTTTTCCCCTTCCTCTCCTTTAACATGCCCTGTTTTTCTCTATTTGTTTAAGGTTAAAAGGTACTATGGTAAGAAAAAAAAGACATCTGCTAATCTGGGTCGGATCTGAATCGAGGCCTTAGAGAAGATGTTTACAATGTGATTGTACTAAACAAGCACTGGGGAATATATCTTGCCTGTGTGAAACTTGTACGGGCTCCACATTTCAGGAATCAAAGCTGTTCAGTTGTCTCACGCATTTAGTCAGCTTGAGTTAATTTTTCTACCGTTCTGAAGAGGAAATATCACTGTAAGTTGTTAGAGATCTGAGTGTTTTGGTAATATTTATATAAGAATGGGACTAATTTAACTGAATTTGACATTGCATTAAAGAAGGAGATGAAACTGTTTCTGAATGCACAGAGAGAATTGTTACCGTTGTGATTGTTAAATGTTAATCCTACCGTGAGATAGTTATGTCTGGACATTTCATTGTCCAAATTTGGGCCAAGAAGTACTTGATTATTTTCATTATTTAATTGGGGTTTAAACCAAGACTTGAGATCAAAGTACTGGCATTAAAGGGCTACCGTAAATAAACAAAAATCTGAATACTCAAATGGTAATATTCTCAAATAAATCTATTTTCATGATGGTGCGTCGTGTTTCTTTTCAACCGGTCTCATGCTTGTAAACTCACCTGTAAAGTCTGATATACTGTAATATGAAAATATGGTCTTTATTCTAATTTTAGTCTTGATAAGTAAAATCAGTAGCTGGAGAAGATGCCTTCAAACTGAATTTATGTAAAAAAACAAAAAGCAACTGTTGAAGTTTCCCTCATTTGAACCTGCAATAAAGGTTTTAGTTACAAGCGGGGTCATGCTGAGGTGCAGCTTCTCACTGTGCCAGAGCCAGTCGTGCGTTGAAGAAAGATGAGTTTGCTAATTAAGTTGCTAATTGCTAATCAAGACTAAGCTGGAACGGTGCTCCGGGCAGACCCCCCCCTCACCAGGCTCAATGTCAAACAACATACACCAGACTTCATAGGAAAAAAAAAAAATTAAAATTGATACTGATCAGGGATCCGCCCCAAAATGTGATGGCTTCTTCCCCGGCCCGTGTCCCATCCCTCCACCGAGTCCGATGCAAATCGGTTGGGTAGTTTTTGCATAAATCCTGCTCCCAGGCGAAAAACGTAACCTCCTCGGTGGAGGTGATGAGGGTGAAAGGAAAACGACTCGAATACTGTAGAACCCACATTTTGTACTGGTTCTGAAACAGTTCGGCTTCTACAAGCCTTCAACCGAGACAGACAGAACCCATGGAAGAAAGTGCGAGGGCGGCCACGGGTCGCCCGCCGCACGCGAGCGCCCAAAAAACTCCCGGCTACGCCCCTGCCGGGAAAAATTTCAACGCGCGTTCAGACGAAAGCGCTCGTCCGCGCGGCAACCGCGCACAGAAGCGACACTTGCTGAGACGTGAAGATGAAATTTGGGCAGAGACGGAGTTTCCACCGGGCCGGTATATTTGGTGCAATGCGAACCACTATAAATCGTTCACTGCTCACGCCGTCAGATGGAAGGGGGGCGGGAGCAGCGAGCTCCCACTCCGCCCATTGCTATAACAACCACGGGGGGCGGTCGGCGTGCGTCCGCGGCACCGGCGGCTCGGATGCGACTGCCAAGCGTCGACCCCCGACCTCAGATCACCGCATCGCAAGCCCGGCACTGACTGAATTCCGTCCGGGTGGGAGGAGGAGGAGGAGGAGGAGGAGGAGGAGGAGGAGGGGAGGGGAGGGGAGGAGGGGAGGGGGGAGAGCCTGTGTCTCCCTGTCACAGTGATCTGAACAGTGGGGAAGCTCAGGCTCGGGATCCGCTACGTCAAACAGATTAGTCAAATAACCTCTCGGGGTAGGACATGCCTCCCCTCCTTGGGCTTGCCTGGCTGCATGCATGGGCTGAGGAAGCAAGATAGTCCGCGCTGACAAATAGCCTGGAAGCCTTTGGCGAAAAATCAGAAGTGCGCTACTTTTCTTTCCTCTGTTTTCTTTCCCTTTGCTTTTTTTTTTTTTTTTTAATTTTTTTATTTGAAGGGGTGGGGGGTGGGGGGGTCTGTATGAGACGTCTGTGGTGATCCTCCGGCAAGCGTCTCTTGTTTTGTTTTTTTTTTTTTTTTTCCCACCCCCACCCCGGCGCGAAATGGCGAAAGAAAACGGCGAGTCCGGCGATGGATCTTGGAAAAAGCACGTCGATGACATCAAGACAATATTTGACTTCAAGGAAGTCCTTGGGACGTGAGTAACCAGATAACGCAGCCTCGCAGGCGACACGCAAAAAAACTTTGTGTCCACTTGTGCGAATTGGCGTCGGACAACAATGACACGCCGTAGCCCGCCGCCGTTGAGCGGAAACAAAAGGCAGACTGACAGCTGTTGCACATTTGCTGAAGTGACTGAGGCGTCGCTCGGCGGTGACGGGCAGAGACAGGGCCGCCTGAACTCGCTGCGCGTCGAAAGACTCATTTTTCAGAATCCAGTCAGGACCGTCATCAGTTAATTGTTCAGGTGGTGGTGGTTGGGGGGGGTGTAACGCTCCACGAGACCCGATAATGTGTGAAGTCGCACGCGCGATGTCACAGTTCATTCAGAAACCACCGCACAGATCAGACCAGATCAGATCGGATCGGATCGGATCAGATCAGATGAGATCAGGGTCGCAGCGTGTGCGCCGAGCTTCGTACAGGCAGCCATCTATTTTGGGGTCGTTGTGCACAACAGAACCGGTGCCACAGAGGCAACAGGGGCCCGTTTGCATACACGCATGATGAAATCCTCTCCCCAAAATACGGGACCGTCTGTGAAGACTTCATGTAGCTCTTGTGCTCAATCGCTGTCGTTCTTCTACGAAACGGGGGGGGGGCAGGTTTCAGTTGAGAGACACGGTGTCTGGGTTTCTTCATCTCAGCGCACAGTAAACTCCCCTGTGAAAAACTGCTTTTCTGCTCACTTTCATTCGACTCCTCCTTGTAGTTCAGGGACCACTTTGGTCGGAGTCGCTCTGTTGCCCTTGGACCACAGAGGAGGCGAATTCCGGAGTTTATTTTGGTCCGCTGTTAGTGCTGCTTTCACTTCAGGTCTGGTCTTCTTTTTGAATAAGTTACGCTCCAGAAAGAGGGCCCAAGTTGTCCCCCCTGAACGGGAGGAAACTAGAGTAGGTGGTGCTTTTATGACAGAAACAACTCTCAGGCAGTCAGGCCAGTGATAGATTGCCAAACGCAGTCGCACATTTAATAGAGTATATCTGTCATTTTCCTGCTCGTCTCTGTCCCCTAAAGTCACGTCCCTCCTCCCTCGACTGACCGACGGTAATTTAATGCGGCGATGTTTGCGTAGTTGGGGATTCGGGGAAGGCCTGTGTCTCCCTCGGGCAATGTGTTTGTTTTTTTTTAATTTGACCTCTGAAGCTGGTGTCAAGCCGAGCATTGCGACTCCATTCACTGCGACTGTAGCCAAACTATAAAACACACTCATCATGGTATGCCGCTGTAAGACATGCGACTTCCTCTTGTGTAAATGCAGCCAGATCTGAATCTTCTTGGCTTTCCTAACCATCTCCCTAGTTTTGTGAGACTCCAAACTGCCCAGCGTGGCCGCAGACCCCGTTTTTCCCCGATCAGCGGCATCACGACATTCTCGCGCAGATCGGCGGTTCATGAGGCGCGCTCGACACTTCAGCTGTTGCACTGAGCAGGGAGACGTTCCTACCTGGAGGCAGTTTCTGATTTCCCAAGGCTTTCATTTATGTGTGAAGAGCCTCTGAATAACACCAGTGACTCATCGCGGTTCACTGTCCACACAATAGCCAGGTTGGAGGAACACACATCCCCCGCCCACAACCCAACAAACATCTCCGGGGCCAGTTTGTCACCGTTTTGCCTTTTATGTTACATATTGTACAGCATGTTCTCGTCCTGACTGACTTAAAGAACCATTTACTAGTTCCCATGTGTCTTAATCGGGGGGGTGCCTTGTCGCTTGCGCAGCGGGGTTCGAGACAGGCCACCCAGGGCAGAAAAAAAAGCCCGGCAGCCCTGTAGCTTTACCTGGGGATTAAAATGGATGATGAAGGACTGTTGGTCACAGGAAGAGACATAGATTAACCTCCTCATCCTCCTGCCCCTGCTCTAGCGTTCAGCTGTAGATTCCTCGTCAGATTTCCCGGCCAGTGTTCAAGAGGGATCATCCCTCTGCAGGGCCCTGTCCTTGTGCCAAAGGAAACTCATTTATTGCTCTCCACACACCAGCAGCGGAAACTCGCTAAATACATTTAATCACGTACTATGCTTCCTGTTTCATTTCATATTCATTTGTACTTTTACTCCACTACATTTCAGCGGAGCACATTGTACTGCCCTGCATTTATCAGACGGCTATATTTATTACTTTTGTATTGCAGACCAAGTTTTGACTCACTGAACTTAGTTTATGGTTAGTTGATGAAATATGAAGCATTTGATGTGAACTACCTACCTACCTCTAAAATAGTTCAAATTAGGTCCATCGCCACCACTTACAACTTTAAAATTAGTAACAATAATCAAACATTATATGACACATTGCATTTTTATTGATACCTTAAGTACATTTTGCTGTTGACATTTCTGCATTTTTACTTGCTGGACTCCTACTTCTCTTTTTGCATCGTGGCGCTGCTACGTTTACTTAAGTAAACTGCTGCTACAAACTGCTACACTGCCGCACACCTCAGCAGTCACACATCTGGGATGAACTGATTGTGAGAGGCACGGTTGTTCAGTTTAATGTCATTGTTCTGTTCTATTGGCTGCTCTGAGACGTTTGGATGGGTTAATTCAAAAACAAAGTGCACATCAAGGAGAACATTTTGCGAGGAGAAAAGATTGAATCTCAGCCGCAGCTGGAGGCCATTCCGTCTGGCTGGAGTTTGAAGGCCTGAAAAGCAGAGAGCCTGCGACGGTGTCAGTAATGCTTTGGCCCCGCTTCTTCCTCGTGCGGTCCTGTTCTAAATGTTTTGAGCTAATGAGATCTTCGCCACGGAAGCCTGCCCTCCTTCCTGACCGGCACTCTCCTTGGGGCTAATTTCAGACCCATAAGCTGCTGATTCTCTGTGGAAGGAAAATAACTAAACCTGACCAGAAGCACCTTCAGGGATCCCGGTGGGCAAAGTGCTGTAAACGTGCAGAATGAGGCAGGGTTACCACTCACAGTGGGGATGTTGGGACGTTTGTCTCATTTGTTTTTTTTTTTAACAACATACAAGAGCCCGACTGATGATTAAGGATGCACTAATCCAGCTTTTTCTCTTCCAATTCCCTTTCTGACTCCTCAACTCAGACTAACTGCTGAGACTGAGAACCGTTCAGACACCAGTTTTCCCCAGATTTGAAATCTGTGTACGCCAGTCCAGTCATTTTTATGTAAGGTAAGATTAGGCGAGGCATTGCTGTGGCAACTGAAAACACATATCGCAGCAACGCAGAATTTTATAATGGCGCTGACAAAGAAAACTGTATTTAATGTGCATCAGTCACATCGTGGCCAATCAAAGTCAGTATTGCTGTGGATACTGATACAGCATATCGCATCGGTACAGCCTCGATGATAATTGAATGGTGTGATACATCCGCCAGTATTAACTCATCGATACATTTTTATCAGTTCATATTGGCCAATAAAAGAACAAGAAGCTGCAAGCGGAGAAATGCGAAAGATATGTTTGAGGTAATGTGGAACCAGTCCGAGACTGAAACAAAACGGTGAAGTTGGGGGCCGGGGATCAAAAACAATGAGGTGAAAGACGCTAGAGCGCTCCGTAGTGCTGAGGGAACTGTAGAGTCGAGTGATCATTTTCTGGTGCTTCATCTCTCACCTTGCACACAAGTTTTCATGTGATCAGCCGTTGATATTAAAAATAGCAATTATAGTCCCTTTAGTAAACAAATTCAAGGGAGGAATCCTTAGGAAGAAGGTTAGTCTATTTTATGTGGAAGACAAAATCTCAGGTGAAATATTGTAAAGCGATTTTTAAACTCTCAAATCTCAGTATCCAGTATGCCTCAAAAATCCAGCATGGCTCAGGCTCTACAACACAAGTCACTCTGGTGAATAAATTAAAGCATTCACTTTTTTTTATGTTTTTAAATGCAGTGGCTTAAAAGCAGTCCAAAGATGACGCTTTCCAATCGCGTTCTTGCTAAGTGCTTTGTCATGTATTTCCAGAATCCCACTTTCAGAGATTAAAGTCCCAAAGTTGTCCTCTGTTAGCTCCCCACTGCAGGGCCAAACAGAGCTGAGCAGTAGATGACTCATTCGTGTCACTTTTTGCCCCCCCGAAGCCACAATCTTTGATTCTTTTTTCCAACAGAAAGAAAAATAACCTTTTCTGAGTTTGATATTAATGAATAAACAGGCCTCCACAGCCAGTATTATACTGACCCTGGCTCTGATAAATCCCTACTGGTCTGTGATGCATTAAAGTATCTGCTGTGGCATCCGTGCGTTGACCATTCTCTGAAACACAGCTCGTGTGGAAATCAGTGGGGCCCTTGAAAGCAGCCTGAAAGCAGTGAAAATGGCAGCTAGGCAACTGGGATGGTAGAAATCCTTGGTTGAAGATGACACTATCTACCGCTTCCCACCGCTGTCCTCCGGCTCCGTTCAGTGTGGGAGGACGTACTTTGTCATGGACTGTAATGATGGAGAGTCAAATAATTCACCTAGATAATGCGTAGAATGTTTCCTCAGTTTCCATTTGGAGTCAGGCCCCCCTCACCTTGGTGAATGCTTACAGAGCCATTGTTTAAAATCCACTGCAGTCTGAGTGTTGAAATGCACCGCAATGCCCTGTATCAGAGCACAGGAGGCCGATTTCGCCCCTATTGAAATAATTTAGCTTCTCTCTGACATGCTGATCTGTGGCTTCTGGCAGGTTTCTGCCAAATATTTCCCTGGAGTGTCAGATTTTTTTTTTCTTTTTTTTTTCTTTCTAGTTGTTTATGAGTGGCTTTCGCTCTTATCACCCTGTGAACTGCCCATCTTTGTCTGTTTGATCAACAGTCTGGTGAACACTAAGTGCACATTCCCGGGAAGTAGCCTCAGGTCCAGTGTATGTTGATGTTTAAATGGTTTCCAGGTTCAGTCGTTAGGACTGTGACAGCTGCTGGATTTCATTCTACTCATATTATTGGAGTTCATTTAACTCTGCTGCAAAAGATCAATGCTGTTTACTACCTGGAAGGACAGAAAACCGCTGTTGGCTAGTCTGGGTCCGGGAGAGGTGGAAAACAACAACACAAGTACATTTTTTAGATTCTTGTAATTTATTTTAGTAATACAATTTCATGGTATTTCTGCAGAACTCGTATTTTAATACATGTCAGAGGCAAACATTGTAGTTTTTCTCAACTACATTTATCTGATACTTTGGTAGGGCTGCAACTAACACTCATTCTCATTATTGACTGATGAACGGATTATTTTCTAGATTAATTGTTTGGTCTATAAAATGTCAGTAAAAAGTTAAAAAAAAAAAAAAAAAAAAGGGCAATCACACTTTCCTAGTGCCCAAGATGACGTCTTGAATTGCTTATTTTGTCCAACCAGTATTAAAACCGAAAAATATTCAGTTTGCTCTCAGATATTGCAACAAAAAGCAGCAGATCCTCACATGTTAGAACCAGCAAATGTTTGGCATTTTTGCTTGAACAAGACTTAAAAGTCTGCAGACATGTTAGCGGCTCTGTGAGACTGCACAGCGTTTGATGTTAACCATCTTCACCACCTTAGTTTATCCTGTTAGCATGCTAACATTAGCTAATTAGCACTAAGCTCAAAGTACAGCTGAGGCTGATGGGAAATGTCGACAAACGTCAACCTGCTGGTGGCACTGGAGGAAAAGTCGGGAGATCACCGCAGTCCTTAGGTTTCATCTTGAGGGGACCCTGAATGTCTGAAGAAAATTTCATCACAGTCATTTAGAAACAGTTACATAGAAGCATTTCCATCAGAGAGCACTGACAATTTCATTTTTCAACTGTAAAATGCATCACCTAGTACTTAAATCTTTAATAGGCTCAGTTAATTCGTTCCTTATCAACAATATGTTTGTTATGTGATTTATGTAAAAAAAAAAAAAAAAAATTAAAAATTGGCTGGCATTTATCGTTATTGGAGGAGCAAGTTCAGCATATTGGCAAGTAGAAGTATATTCCTGAAGATGATGATGATGAGGATGAGAGTAACGCATAAATTAAGTTAGAAAAATGTTTAATTTTCACACAGTTTGTCCAGCTGACACTTTAGTTTGCAGAACTGTTGAGCTAGACAGAGCAGCATTGGACAGCTGAGCAGATGGTGGTGTTGAAGTGTGTTTTTAAAAATAAGAGTTTTGTGTAACTGCAAAACGATGTGCTGCCAGTACAACTTTTATTACTTTGTGATGAATCTTGGCAAAAATGTGCAAAAGCATGTTTACTGGACATGCATGTAAAATTAATTTGTCATCCCAATTGGTCCCAATTACCCAGTCTCTGTCTGGCTTTACATTTTAGTGTACAGAAGTAATTAGGAAGCCCACCTGCTTTTCTCCTAATTATATTTACTTCACTAAGTGTATACATCAGTTTTACTGGCATCGTTTCAAAGCACTGATCATATCGTCTGTCAAATTTCTGGCTGAAGTTGTTGCTGCACCATTGGTGGGTGACTTTGAACACAGTAGGTTCCACCAGCAGTAGGGCTACCTGGATAATCAAGTCCCGACTTTTCCATCCCATATGTTGCGTAACCAGCTGCTGTAATACATCTTACACAAGATGAGTGTCAGTGTGATTACTCAGCAGCACTAAAATACACAACCCCCCCCCCCGATCAAAAAAAAACTTCCTCCGTCGAGAGTGACCTGCATTTTCATAATCGCCACTGACAACCAGCTGAGGTTGAAGCCTGAAAAAGTTTTTTTTTCGGATCATTATTTGGTACAAGGCCTCGCTTTGCATCTGCAGCATCAGCTTTGCGTTTCACACAGAGAGCAGCCCACATTCGCATTTCACATTAGTCAGCCGGTTTGGCTTGGCTATCGTGCACATAGAGTTTTGGTGTTGTGTGACTGCAGACTGACACGCACACACACACACACACACACACACAAACACACACAGAGCTCTAGATCTTAAAATCCAGCTATCATTATTCAACCAAGTGAGTCAGTGTGCTGACTTGATTGTGCAGTCAGTGACACTGGAAACATTTTTCAGCCATGCAGTCATATTTATCCTGCGTAATAGAATGAGATGTGCAATTCAGAGGTTCAGATGGAGCTTTCTCTCATCACTTACTGCTGCCCCAGATCACATCAAGGATTATTCTAGGGATAATTTTTTGGTGTGCTGAGAGTCACATAGGTTGTTTTTAGTTATGTAGCACTGCAACTCACCATTATTTTTATTTCTAACAGCCCATCATGACTTCGAAACAGGCGTATTCAAACGGCTATCCAAAATCTAAACACATTTCACTTACTATGGTATGACAAGGAAAATACTAAGTCCTCATATTTAAAAAAGCTGGAAGCAGCAAATGTTCAGCATTTTTGCCAAAAGGAAAGCAGTTGCTGATTAGTTCGCTTTCTTTCGATTTGACTAATCATCTCAGTTCTAGAGTTATGTGTGATTATAGGGGCTGTGACAGGATTTTTGTGCGAATGTATGAGCAGAAACAGCATGCGGGCGGTAGCATCACCATATGCAGGTCTCTATCAGACATCGCAGCTTTTCTTTTCTGTGAATTATGAATTAATACATTGAATGCTCTCAGAGAGCCTAAAGCATAGTTTGTGTTGCCTCATGCATTGACAGGCTTGGATTCTTTCACGTTGTCATTCACAGGAAATGATGTTGCTGCTTGTCAATGTGGTGAGCAGGGGGGCAGGAGTGGTGCTACACCCTCTAACCAGCCTCTCTGTTAGTGCATTGGTTTCCTGTGGTTTACATCGCTTTGTGTCTCCTGCTGCAGAGAGCAGAAAGCGTGCTCCGAAAAACTGCGCCAGAGAGTTGCTTGACAGGCTCAACATGCTGGCGGAGGAATTTTCTTCTCAGTGTCCACACAGCTGTAGGAGTCGGTCGCATGCGC
Organism: Xiphias gladius; assembly: GCF_016859285.1. Taxonomy (NCBI): domain Eukaryota; kingdom Metazoa; phylum Chordata; class Actinopteri; order Istiophoriformes; family Xiphiidae; genus Xiphias; species Xiphias gladius. The sequence continues at coordinate 21,169,854 of NC_053407.1, read as the reverse complement.
TGAATAGAAACGACGCTCGTTGTCCTCACAGCAACATCTGCGGTGGGAAGATGTGTGTGTGCTGTAACAAGCACCAACTGCACCAACACCCTTACACAAGCCCTTGAATTTACATATTGTCCCGCCTGATTGTGTCAGAATGAGGTCGAAGTTAGAAGTTAGAGCGTATGCTCCAAGCTCTCTCAGTTCTGCTTGTTTTTATGTGTGTCTTCCACTTCATCACACCTGGAGCCGGGCTTTGTGACCAGGTAGTGGGTTTGTGCAGTCTGTGTTTGTGTGTTGCGACCCTGACTGACCCTCCCCTCCCCCCTGTGCGATGGTGAAGCGAGGGATTAGCGTGGATTTGATGGCCACGGTGGGATTTAGTGCAGCAAGCGGCGCTGAGTTTAGAGCCTGTTGGGAGGAACTGATTACAATTTGAAAACATAATGGACCTTTTTGATGTCGGCCATCTCGCTCTTTGTGAGGGGGTGAATGACTTCAGGCGAGTTTCTCCATGTCACTTTTTATTTTTGTATAACTGATGACGTTCCAACAAGCCATTTGTACTGCAGGAGGCAGTATGGGCTTTTTTCATATTGTCTGGGCTTGTCCTTTAATTATTTACACTGGCAAGAGATCACTAAATAGATAATGAAAACATTTGGAATAGAAGTTCGCTGCTCCTTTGTTACATTATACCTTGGCAAAATCCTTGATAAATTTATTGCATGAATATTTCTTCACAAATAGTAGCCAGAAAAACATCACACCAAAATGGCTGCATGCAACTGTTCCAATTAGAACAGCAGGATTTGCAATTGTAGGTTAAATAAACTGTATGAAGAAATTGACCTTTTAAATTAATTAAAGCAAAGTTGGAAAAAAAAAAAAACAACTTTATGTCAGCAGCTCAGTTTGAGATTAAAAAAACAGAGGAGACAACAAACAGAAAAAAAAATTGTGGCAAATCCAAGTGAAAAACTCCATTTGGCTTTGTGAATAGCAGAGCTAACCAAGAGTTTCTGACCTGGGATAGTACTATAGCACTGCACACACAAAGAAAATCAAAATACTCTTGCTCAGATTAACATTTTTTCCCCTTCTTATCCTGACTTCATCAAAGCCATCAATTTATCAGCTGATCAAGGATTATTTTAGTCTCTTAGATCGTATGATCTGTTCTGGTCCAGTGACCATGACCCAGGGAGTTTCAAATCATCAATCCTTTTTTAAGATTTCTTCACATCAAGCCACCCCGAGGGCACATTTAAGTAAAAAGGTGCCTGTGCAGGGGCGTAATGAAAACGAGAGGGGAGGGGGAGAGAGGTGAAAGCAATCATGCAGCGTGCTGAGGGAGATTTATTAAGGTGGACTGAATGTGGTGTCATAGCAACAGATACAGATTGCTTGAGCAAATATTCCCTTAATTCTGTATTTGTTTTTAAAGGCTCTCATGTATGGAGACAGATGGCCGAGGAAGACACGCTATCTGTCGTCCTAAATGGGCGTTTTAAAAGTGTTTGCCATGCTTTTGGCTGCACACGAGGACCAAGCGTAAGCCAACGCAGACGGCTGTTGGCCATAGTCAGGGACTTTGCCAGTTCTCAGTAAATATTCACAATATGCTGTTTGTGTACTCTGGCCTGTCTGCCTCTGAGTGCCCTCCATCCAGTCACTGCCGATAGGTTTTCTGTGTCAATATTGCCTGAGCACATATAAAGCAGGGCTAACATGCTTCTCTTTCTCTCCTGCAGCGGCGCGTTTTCCGAGGTGGTGATGGCTCGGGAGAAGGCCACGGGAAAGATGGTCGCAATCAAGTGCATCCCGAAAAAAGCCCTGAAGGGGAAGGAGATGAGCATCGAAAATGAAATCGCTGTGCTTAGGAAGTAGGTACCGGCTGACTGAGCTGCGGGGGAGTCTGCGGTAGAAGGACACCGCTTTAGAAAGGGTCACCACCTTGTGTCACCCTCGGGTGGAAGCCTGGGTCTCTCTCTCCACTCTGAGTAACGATTCGGAGTTGGGATGCCGGTGGCACTCAGTTTATTTAACAGTCATTGTCGGTCTTAAGTGCCTTACTTGTCGAATTTTATCCGTGCACCATTTTGGGTCTTCACAGCGTACACACACACCTACACAGGGTATGATGGGATTGCATTGACACCAGGTGACACTCCATTCTCCTCCAGGGCCTGATGGGTAATTCCCCCAAGAAGCTCAGTTATCAGTCACTCTTGAAGTGAGCACGCCAGTTGGGTGTAGTTGCCTGGCTACAGTTGCTATCCTATAACCTCCTCCTTTTTTCTCCCTCTCTTCTTATTCCTTCCTTGTGTCTGTTAGTCTAACAGCCCTCAAAATGCAACCTCGTTTTTGTTCTGGACTTAGAAAGGAAGTTGTGAAGATTGTTTAGTCCTTTGAGACTCTTCCCACCTCCTCCTCTTCCTCCCCCACCTTTTCTTTCTCAGCCACCTGCCCTTCGAAAAAACACATTCTTTTTTTTAAATCTACATATCTCCTTGAAGAGGTTGTTTCGTTGTTTGTTTGTTTGTTTGTTTGTTTGTTTGTTTGTTTGTTTTTTCTAAAAACTTGTTGGTTGGTTGCCTGGGGTTACTGCTTCACACACAAAAAGGGTTTCTCCTGTGTGTGAAGGATGATATGCTTTTGCCAGGTTAATTTTTGACCAACGTGAAGATACACGTGCGCACAAACCTGCATATTAAGCGTAAATACAGGTAATGTGCTGGAACAGGAAGCAAAAAACAATCTGTTTCCAGTTGGCAGGGCATCATTTTAACAAAAGAAAAGGCTAATTGCATCTCATTAGTGGTCTGTGCTGAAATGAGCAGAGCCTGAGAGCAAACAAAGTGGATTTTCTCTTCTCCCCCTCCAGGATAAAGCATGAGAATATCGTGGCTCTGGAGGACATTTACGAGAGCTCACACCACCTGTACCTCATTATGCAGCTGTAAGTACATCAACCCACCACTTTGTTTGTTTAGGTCAGCTCTCTGTCTCCCATTTGGCTTGTCATTTTGATAATGTATTGTGTTTTCGCTCGAATAAGTGTCTCTAATGTCCTTGAGGCATTTTTGCCCTGACCTGCACGTCTGAGTGAATGCAGTGATTCTTTGAAGTGAGCCTTTGAGTAACAGCAGTATTATACATGTAGATGGATTAAATAATGCCACAGATATTATAATTTAACAGTAAACAATATAACCACCAGGTTGGACTAAACCTCTCATTAGCCCATAAGTACATAAAAGGAAGAATTTGACATTTTGGGAAATAAGCTCAATCGCTTTCTTGATGAGAGCTGATTGATGAGAAGATTGATACCACTCTGCTGTCTGTATGGTAAATATGAAGCTTGAGGCAGTTATCTTAGCTTAGCTTAGCTTAGCTTAACTTAGCGTGAAGACTGGAAACGGTGGGAAATTTTAAAAAAGTAAGTAAAAATAAAGATAATAATCTGCTTGCCGCCACATCCAACTGTGGGTTAAGAATGAGCTGTGGTATTATGTGGCAGACGAAGCCCTGATTGTCTCTTACAGTTATTACATTTGAGTCACACCACTAAGCCTCTGTAACAGGTGATCTTTGAAAAACCCAGAAGGTTGTTACACCCTTACCATTGTTCTGAAGACTTTTCCAGACTCCTAGAAGACAGTTCTCGCCATCTGAATGAAAAAATATTCTGTCCGCTACTTGAAAAAATGGTTTTTAACCCATTTGCCAAGTTGCGACTTTGTTTCCTATCCAGGTAGCAAGAAGTGACACAGGCGTTCTGCTTTTTTTAAAATTAAAATATAAAATGATAGAAAACAACATCAGTATAGACAAACATTTCTTATAATGAAATGTTTTAATTTTGGTTTCGCATTGAGCAGACACATGTAATTTCAGGTTACCATCGCCACTGCACCTGGCCAAGAAATGGTCTGGTACAGAACCTTCCAGAAAATAACAACTTGTCATTGTTACACTTTGGTTTTTTAACAGATCAATCAAATGAGATGCAATGTGTTAATTAGTGAATATGGTTTAAAGGTTCCCGTAGGTGCATTTTGTCACCTACGGACAGATCCGGGCCAGCTGTCTCCCTGCCGTTTCCAGTCTTTGTGCCAAGCTAAGCTAACTGTCTCCCAGGTCCAGCTTCGAGGTTACAGTACAGGCATAAGGGAGGGATTGATCACATCAATTTTTTCTGAGCCAGAAAGGAAATAAGTGCGTTTCCTAAAACTATTCCTCTGAGATCTTAAAGACTCAGCTTTAGCTTGCATTGAGGATGTCAGAACTTTAAGTTAAGTGTTATTTATGTAGCAACCACCTTGTTAAATGTATTTCAGTCAGTGTGGGTTGGCTGGAGGTTGCAGCTGTTTCTCTCCGCCATTACCTTTTTCTGCCGTGTGGTATGTTGTCGTACTTTCTGAGACCTTTGCCCTTACCACATAATTTCACAGTGTTTGTGACTAATGCACCAAAAATTTAAGCAGCAGATATCTGCCCTCTGTTTACCTCTGAAAGGTGCATCATGTTGCTTTGAAGTCTCACTTATGAAAATGGTGATTGCTAGCCATCTGTGAGAGCAGGCACATGCTCATAATTGATGCTCAACCCAATATGAGTCACTTGTTGTGTCTCTGCCTTTTGTAATTGCAATTTGAAGTAGGCGAATGCTTTTGCATTCGTTGCAAACACTGCACAGACAAAGGGACAGGATTTTTGGTACGTACTGGAAAACTGAATTTGGAAAATTAAAGTATGATAGCAGCACTGACTGATTTAACAACACTGTAAACTACAGCCTCAGAATGACTATTAAATTATATCAATGCCTCAAAAGGTAGTTTAATCCATAAAATTGTATCAAATTAGTTGGAAACGGATGTTTCGTCAAAAAGTTCACTTAGTAAAGAATTGGAAGTGTGTGAAGAAAGTCACTGAGGTACAGACGGTTGACAAATTAAAGGACAAACCTGAAAAATGAGTGGAGAAACAGGATGACAGTGCCCACATCCATAGGGCAGGAGGGGTCACTGAATGGTTTGATGAGTATGAAAATGACGATGATGCAGTCACCAGATCTCAAACCCGTTAAACACCTATTGTGATCGCTGATTTTGAGAAGTGCTGCATAAATAAACGTTTTGGTTGTTGTTTTTATTATTCTATAAGCCAGACTTCTGTTGTTTCTGTGGGTGCTCACAGGGTGTCTGGAGGTGAGCTCTTTGACCGCATTGTGGAAAAGGGCTTCTACACAGAGATGGATGCCAGTCGGCTCATTCGGCAGGTCTTGGATGCAGTCAACTACCTGCACTCCATGGCCATAGTGCACCGAGACCTAAAGGTACAGCGGTATTTAATATTCATAGTTTCTCACAGAATACACTGCATTTGTTGTTGTAGAGTTGACAGTGTTTTGCCACTCACCGAGGGAGAACTCTTCGGTCTTGCTGAGAGGGGAAAATCCCTGCTATTTAACCTGTGTGAGTGGTATTGCACGAGCGCTCTGCGTGGATCACCCACAGAGGTTAAATGTCGGGGATTTTCCTTGTCAGTAAAACTGAAGAAGCCTCTTGAAGAGGCTGTAAAACTCCCCCGACTCTTGAATGACAAATCTGGGGGATTTTGTTTTTCACATTTTGTCTGACATCTTACCGTCTGGGCAACTGAAATTAATCTGCACAAAAAATACCCAAGCTCATATGAGCAAAGGGAGACAGACAAGCACAGGCACACAGTTGGACTCTTTCCTTTTATTTTCAGCCTGAGAACCTGCTGTACTTCAGTCCTCATGATGAGTCAAAGATCATGATCAGTGACTTTGGGCTGTCAAAGATGGAGGGAACGGGTGACGTGATGGCCACCGCCTGTGGGACTCCAGGATACGTGGGTGAGGATGCCCTCTGAGCTCTGGCTTTGGCAGAAACTTGTTCTGAGATAATTAGACGCTCTTGTTGGCTAAACATGTCCCTATCTAATCTGCCAGTAAGCAAAGGTTAACCTTCACCATCTGCTACAGAAAAAACCACCAAACATTCACATTCTTCTCCCGCCTCTGTGTCATGGCGAACGGTTGAAATCTTTTTGCTCTTTTTCACTATATGAATATTGTTTCATTGTTCCAGCTCCTGAGGTTTTAGCTCAGAAGCCCTACAGTAAAGCTGTGGACTGCTGGTCTATTGGGGTCATCGCATATATTCTGTGAGTACTTGAGTTTGAAGCTCATTTTCTGTATTTGAACCTTTTTTTTTTTTTTTAAACAGGAAACCCATGTTCAGATCAGAAACCACCAGGAAAACCTCACTGAGATTAAAAACCTCTCAATTGAAAATGTCTTGACCAAAAAATAAAACAAAGTTAGTTACAGAAAAACATCATAAAGCAGATCACAAGATTGGCACTAAACAGAAAGTGCAACTGAGGCTGAGGGGGATGTCCTTGGCAGGTGTTTGGTCATGAATCAAAGTACTGGACAAATTGAAATATTGATGAGATGAAGGTACTAGATGAAAAATTAAGGGATCGCTAAAGTGTTTACAACTCATCCTCTGGGATCCATAAATGTCTCTACAAGATTTCTTGGCAATCATCCAATTGTTTTTTTGGATATTTCCGTCTGGACCAAAGTGAGGGACTGACCAACCTAGTCCTCTCTACAGCCTCACGATAGCGCGGCTAAAATTGTGAAATACAGAAAAAACATCAGTGAGAATCATGTAAGGGATCACATCCTAAAAAACAATATAATGCGGCACCTTAAAGGCGACCTAAAAGCCGTCTAAAACTATCAAACAGTAAATTGAAAGCTACAGATCTAGATTCTCATTTACCCCATTCGATGCAAAACCATTGCTGGTTCGAGATGGTAGTCCGAAGGATTCGCACAGCTGCTGTTCCTATTTTCCAGAGCTTTCATTGGAAAGCGTTACACGAAGCCACCAGACTTATTAATTAAACTGGCGTCGCTGGTTGGTAAAGAAAAAATCCACGGTCTCTTCATCCATTCGTTAGGCGTGTTGAGATCTAAGGTAATCAAGTGGAAGAGTTTCTGATGACTTCGGGAATGAGGCGGCTTCTGTCCAGTGGTTGTTATGGAGTAATTTCTACTGTATCATAATCGGAAGCACAGTTTAAATATACATCATGGATTTACGTTGCACAACTGCAATTTGCATGTCCCTTTTTCCATATCATATGAAAATGAACGGTTTTTGTCTCATTTCGTTTTCCTCTTAGTCTTCATGTAGTCCCTCTAATCCCTCTGAACTGTCTCCTGATGCATGCTACATGAAAAATAAAACTGCCAGTGAATGAGATTAGGCCACAGCTAATCCTTTTAGATTTGGGTTAAAGTTTCTAACATCGGATGGATGACGGCACTCGCTTGCTCACTCACTGTTGTTGCGTAATCGTCCATCTTCATCTTCTCAGGCTTTGCGGTTACCCTCCCTTCTACGACGAGAACGATTCAAAGCTCTTTGAGCAGATTCTCAAGGCAGACTACGAGTTTGACGCGCCGTACTGGGATGACATATCAGACTCCGGTGAGCTTCGACGTACTGTAGTTGTTTGTGTCTGTGATCTTTATAATATGTTGAAATAAATTGCACCACTTCTGTTTTACAGATCCTGTAGTTCCCTGATAATTTTATGAAAACAAATTAATCTATGGAGCCCCGAAACTGACAAAAGGCAGTAAATGGCAAATTTAGACGAATTGAAATAATAAAAAAAAATACATAACTACATAACTAGATATAAAATTAAATACCTCCAGTCACTTCTATTTCTCACAAGCTTATTTTATTTTTCAACTTGTTAGTTTTTCTATGTTGGAGTCTTGGCACTCATTTTAATCATTTATCTAACCTAATCTATCAATTTTCCTAATAATTACTATGACATGATCTTCTCTGTTATCAGCTGTAGAGGTGAAAAATAGGAATATTTTTTACACTATATTTTAGTTATTTAACAAAGTTTTATTTTTAGATTATTTTGTGATGTATTCATTTACAGTTTTCTCACAGAGGATAACCTTTTATTATCTTTTGTCAGACTCTGGGGCTCTATAGATGGGCTACAAAAAAATTCTTAAAAATAGATTTGGGAAGGGACTGTTTTTTATTTGTAGACTTTGGATTAATAAATCCACTTAAATGCAACAAAACTGAGAGTTTTTTGTCAGCAGGTCAGCTGAACATGTAAGAATGTAAAATTTGTCCTTCTGTGTAATTTTAAATTCCTGCCAAGCATACAATTCAACAGATATGGAGAAAATGTTTGTATTTGATTAGATCTTTCGGTTTTTCCAGTCATTAAAATTTTAGCTTTTGTTTATTTTTGCCATTTTTATTTCAAGGAAATTCTTGTCGAAATCAGCCACTACGTATAAAGTCTAGAGATGGCATTTCATGGTTCATCCTTAGTCAAGTCAAGTAAATCTATACAGCCCAATATCAGAAATCACAAATTTGCTTCAAGTGGCTTTACAATCCGTACAATATACAACACCCTTGATTCAGATACGGAAAGACTCGCCCCGAAAAACCCTAACGGGTAAAAAAGTAGAAGAAACCTCTTGAGGAACGACAGAGGAGGAACCCCTCTTCCAGGACGGACAGAAATGCAATAGATGTCCCTTATATGTTTATAGATGTCCTGAAGAACTAAAACAACAGTGCTAGTATTTAGTATATTTGATGTGTCTGTTTACTCTATAATTAGTACCAAATTATATATTTTTTTTCCCCAGGAACTGTCAGAAAGTCTTCAAGTAATTGTAGGACCCGTAAAATAAAGCAAAAAAGCCCATTTAAATCCTTGAGTGCAGGAGAGTATGGAACGTGTTCTCAGCTGGATGGGCTCTTGACCTTTTCAATTGCCTTCACAGCCAAAGACTTCATCAGCTGCCTAATGGAGAAGGATCCAGAGAAGAGATTCACATGTGACCAGGCTCTTCAGCATCCCTGGTGAGAAACTAACCGCCGCACGCTGCGCCCCAAACCAGACAATCGCAGGGAACCATACATCTCGGTAGCAGCAGTATGACGCACTTGCCAGGCTTACGCATTTGTCATAGAGAGCATGTCCTCCCACTGTCATCTGTCGCCATGGCTCCGAGCCGCGAACCCACCTCTGCTCGGCACCAACAGCACTCAGAGAGAAATCTGCTGAGTAAATGGCTGCCAATTAGTGGCTGGCGTCCTGAAGGATCCTTAAAAGAAGGTGGAAGCTTAAATTAACAATTAGGATGTCTTCCCAGGCCTGAGTCAGAGCTAACGAGAGCGAGCTGGTGTGGGCTGCTGTCTCCCAGCTGAAGTGGCCGTTATGAATGCGTCTCCGGTAGCTGGTTATGGGCCTTTCGGGTCCTGGGCAGGTGGTCCTTCCGATACAAATATGTGGTTTGTGACATCAGTAACAGGTGTCGTAACGGAGAGAAATGGGCTTCATTGACAAGGCTTCATACAGAGTTATTATGATGGATGTGGCAGAAAGTGATTCAGTGTGTGAGCTCCCGCAAAATGATAATTTAGCAGCATGAAAATAAATGACGGGGGCAAATAGGAAAACAGCATGAGGATGGCTTCCCAAGGTTTTACAGATACAAATATAAAGCGGTTGCACAACGGTGTGTTTGTATGTGTGAATTTTTATTTACATGATCTAAAGGACTTGACTTTAATTTTCAGGATTGCTGGAGACACAGCACTCTGCAAGAACATACATGAATCAGTCAGTCGGCAAATGCGGAAAAACTTTGCCAAAAGCAAATGGAGGGTGAGCACAATTCTTTCTTGACTATATTACCAAAAACTACCAGCTTTGGGAAAGAGAAACACAATATCCTCTTATCTTTTTTTGAACTGCACAAACATGTCGGGATTTGTCTTTCTGTCTTTCATTGGTATTACACTTGTGTGTTTACACCCTCTCTTCACAGCAAGCCTTTAATGCGACGGCTGTGATCCGCCACATGAGGCGCCTGCAGCTGGGCACCAGCTTTGGCAGCAGCATCCACAGCAGCAACTCGGTGTCCAACCCTCAGAGCCAAGCTCCAGCCAAGAGCCAGTCTGTGGACTGCGCCCCGCTCACCCTGAAGGACTGTGAGTGACACTTCAGATGCGCTCCGTAGACACGGACTTGTCCAACTTTTAGTACTTCACTCAGCTGAGCTCTGTTCACGCTGCTGCCCCCCGTATTAAGCTAATTGGCAACTGTTTACGAAGCTCCCGAACTGTCATTTTCAATTCAACGGACGAACCAGGTTTTAACAGCAGCCATGCGGTCGCAACGTTTCTGGTGCAGTTGGTTTAACGTAAGACCTTTTTAAAAATTTAGCTCTGCTCCAACATCACACCTCTGAACTCAGGAGTTATTCAACCTTTATTAGAAATGAAGTTTTATGAAATTTCTTTTTTTGTAAAGATTTACGTCTTTAGTTAGGAACCCGTGGACTTAGGGCTGAGCGCTGCAGACAGGCCAGCGAAGTGGAAAGTATTAGGAAACGGACTAGCACATTGTTGGTTTTGGTCTTTCCAAAGGATTTGTTGAAAATAATTAAAATATAGATTATTGCCAGCCTCATCCTTTTAACTTGAATTTCTCCTACTTGTTAAACAAAATTTAGTAAATGCCATTCAGTATATTTCTTATATTTTGTCCCACAGGTCCTCCAATAGCTCCTTTGCCATCTGCTGTTAAAGTGTACGATCAGGACTCGGATGCCCCCTCTCCTATACGAGAGGAACCGTCGGTGGTGGCCGAGCCATCGCGACCAAGACCGTCCACCGTTACCGTCATCCACACGGGGACTAAATGACGCCAGGTTCCGCGGGAGGTGAGCTGGGAGACCACCGAGCTTTGAGACGGGATAAAACCATCCCAGGCCTCGTGATTCAACGTCGTTGCCCAGTTTTGCCCATCCCGCAACCTCCCATCTGTTTCTGCCGACCACGGGAGGAAATTAAGGAGCATTGGCTCATCTCTATTTACCATGGCTCAGCACGGCAGCCCGCTGCTTCCCTTCCCACTGTCATACGGACCTGGAAGTACAGAGGGGGAGAGGCTCACCAGAGGTTGTTATTGTGGAGGCCATGTGCAGGCTGGATCATGGTTGTCCGGCAGAGAAACAAGCTGCTGGTCTGCGAAGTGCCACACTAAAAAGAACTCTTTATTGACGCTGCTGTCATTTCTGACTGCGAGCATCTTGAGACAGGACGCTCCTCTGTATGCCTTGTGTAAATATCCTGCCTGGAACTGTGGAGTGGAGTCATGGTATGCAAGTGAAATATAACCTTAAAGCTGTGGTAAATAATTGTGACATCATCTGCACTCTGAACTTCTCGTCGTTTTGACTGCTCGTTGATTTGCTGTGGTATTTGCTACAATGGCTCACAGGGTCATAAGTCCCCAACAGTATGACAGTATGTGTAATCTCTTTGCTTTAAAGTGTGTGGACATGAAACATGAGCAGGATAATGTGCTTTAGTCATGGAGTGTGATCACTGAGAGGGCCGGTGCGTTGCACTAATGTATTGGATTATTTATTTTCTTACAACATATTATGACTTTTGTAAGAACACCACTTGCAAAAATGTGCAAATGTGTTATTAAACTGGACTGAAAAGTTATCGCATTGGATGATAAAGACACGGTATCTAGTAGTTGTTACTTTGTAATCTCAGTTCTATTTGATTAATTAGTTTTAATGTGACTGTGAAGTCCTCCTTGACCACAGGAGGGCAACCACGTGTTGTTGCTTTTTTGACCAGTTCTCAGGGATGTGCTCCGACATGAAGCTATCCAAAGCCCCTCTCAGAGTGGTCAGACGCTGCTGTTGGGGGTGGTGATGGTGAAATAGTCCAAAAGAAAAACCTCCAAATACTGCATATTATTCAAATGTGCCATTGGGAGAGTTTGACAGATGGTTTCTTTCTGTAAATCCATCATTACTGACAAATGAGCATCGTGTAACTCGCACTGAATGGATTGTTTTCCCATGAAAAACCATGAATTACAGATTTGGATTTAAAGAAAGTGTTTATCAGTGAAGTGCACATTCATGTCTGCAGTAATAATGTAAAATGACAAATAATGCAAATGTATCCTAATAATGATTGCTCCCATTGCAGAATCGTCAAATCAGTATCAGTGTACAGTTCAGTAGTTGAAATGTCGTGCTCTGCTTCCAAAAATGAAGTGGCTGGTCTGAAAACAGCTCCCTCTCTCTGTGTTCAATCACTGTGCTTTCATACCAGCCTGTTGAATTTAGCAGAAAGTCTCTCTCTCTCTCACACACTCTCTCACACACACACTCTCTCTCACACACACTCTCTCTCTCACACACACACACACACACACACACACATACACACAGAGAGAGAGAGACAAGAGAAGGGATCTGTCTTTTTTTTCCTCTGTGGTACCTCTATTTCATTTTAAATCACTCAACATAAATGGGAGAAAAAAAAGAACACTCCGCTAGAACATGCCCAGTGTCAACGGCTGTGCCATCTTGGATTATCCAAAAATGTTGTGGATATCGACACACGGACTTTGAGCCTCTATTTACTGTAAATACAAATCTCAAAAAGTTTGCTTGGGTCTTGACTGTTTATTTTTGTCTTCCCTAAATGTTTTCCTCCCAAACAATCAAATGAAAGCAAAATGTGACGCATTTGAAGCCCCTTAGTATGCATGTAATAAATATTGTTGCAGAACTGTTCTTTGGAGTAGTAGAGATTCATGTATTAAAAAAGAGGCTTGTTTGCTTGTGTCGCTGCTTCCTTGACTGGGAGTAAATATCAAGTTAGGTAGGGTATGTAAACATTTCTTGTTTAGAAGTTGTTATTGAACACAGATTTTAAAATGATCTAGTCAACATATTGGATGTCATTACAGGTGAGTAAATACATAGTAACATACATAGATGAGTAACAAAGATGAGTAAATACAGTATATTCACACTCGTTCTGCTCCTGGTGAGGTGTTATAAAATTAGTGTGCATCTTTTTAACCCAGGATACCTCTTTAACAGCTAAAACAACATACTTCACAGTTTTATCAGCTTCATACTTAATGACTTTTTTTTCTAATTGCATGAGATTTGCTTATAAACATGATTTTTGAACCGATGACACTTTTTTTAAATGTCTGCTGCAAAAAATGCAATGGATTTTTTGGTGGCCTATATCTGTGGTTGACAGTACGTTCCAAGCAGCACTTCCCCTCTGTAATCCCAAATAAGTCTATTTGGATTCCTCATAGTGGAGTTTTATAACAGCTCATTTATAAAGAGGACATTTATGGGCTTTAAATGATCCAAAACGTAAGTAACTCCACGATTTAGGAGAACATGTTGTACATTTCTTTGTCCGTGAATGACTTTAAATTATTTTTGAGGAAAAATGCCAAAAAAATAAATAAATCACTGGTTCCAACTTCTCAGATGTGACTATTTGCTTGTTTTCTTATTCCACTAAACATTGCTAGTTAACTGACTGTCTTTGCTTTAGGGCTGTTGGTTGGACCAAGCATGAAATTCTAATTAATACAAAAAATTGTGACTGTGGCATTTTTCAACTATTTTCTGACATTTTACAAAAAAAAGTAATTGTTAGCTGAAGCCTTAAACTGAGGGAATAACTATTTGTTCATGTATTGCCTATCACATATAAAACAAAGTATTTACTTATTTGGTATAATAATAATGCCATATGGTTATGTCTCTATTTTGTCACTTTCATCAAATGTTGAAGCAACAATTTGTAGCAAAGGATTACCACTTCAATACTACTCTGTATATTGAGGTTTTTGATATTTAGAAGAAAAGACAAAAGTTTTTTTGTTTTTTTTTAAATGGAAAAAAATGTTCAATTATTATTACTTGAACACACACAGCATTGTTGGGGATCCCAAACAATGAGGAGGTAAAGCCAATGTCAACAACACAAGGCTTAAAAACAGGTTAAAACATTTCATTCTGTAGCTGATGCCTCTATGGTGCCTCAGCTGTCAGGGTATGTGGTAAAATGCATCCCTGTGTATCATGGTATCCTGTCTCTTGCTGCCCTGCCCCCCCCCGCCAAGACTCAGATGGAGTGACGGTTGTACTCGTGGGGAGGATGCATCCCGTCGTAGTGAAACTCCCTCCACTGCTCGGTGCTTTCTCTGGTCCTCTCATTTTGTTCTGGAAGATTAATAGAATTTCAGCAGATGCATGAGCTCGTACAGCGAACGAACTCGTCCCTCTCCATTACATCAGATATGAGGAGTTCACATACCATCGTGCTCCTCTTCAGCGTTGCTCTCAAACTCATTCCTCTTCTCCTCGTGAAACTCTCTTCTCCGTTCATCCACGGCCAAAATCATCCTCTGCTCAACTGCAAGCACAGATCACATGATGATGAAATAACTGAGTCTAAAATAACAAACATCGTAGATTCAGAAGTTAATTGTCATTTCAACCCAGAGCTGCCTTTTTGCTGAGGAAGGACCAGACAAGACATCAGAGGTGATGAACTAAGTCACTGTTTTTGAACTATTTTAAAATATACAGAAACATCAACACCATTATTGGTACACATACAACAGATACATACATTGATCCCAAATCAATCAATCAATCAATCAATCAGTACAATGTAGAATGCTCCCTTTTTTACATTTAGAAAGAGAATAATGTCCGCAGCCCAAATTGGCTCTTCGGGGACATCAGGTTTGTGTTTGTCTACACACAGGTGTGTGTATGTATATACACACACACACACACCCACACACACACACACCAAGCCCATGCTAATCTTCACACTCATTGCTTAGAATTATTTAAAATGGTATGAGGATAAGTATCGGTAATATAATATACAGTGGTAATATAAAAATATTCCATTGCAGTAAAAGTCCTGCATTCAAACTCCTCCTAAATAAAAGTACCTAAGTATTATCAGCAAACGTACTTAAAGTATCAGAAGTACTCATTCCGCACAAACATTTGCCCCGTGATTGTTAAATGTGACATAATTACATTGTTAATGCTGATACATCAACATGTAAGTAGTTTTTTAATGTTGTAGCTGGTTGAGGTGGAGTTAGTTTCAATACTTTTTTTGTAAGAGGTCACAAGCCAAACAGGTTGGGAATCACTGGATTCTTTAACAATGGTTTGTATTTAGCATTTTCTTTTTTAAAATTCTTAATCTAAAAAATTTTATGGTAACTAAAAATATAAATAAATGCAGTTTATTTAGTTGACAAAAAGTACAATATTTCCCTCTGAAATGTAGTGGAGTAGAAGTGTAAAGTACCAGAAAATGGAAATACTCAAGTAAAGTACAGGTAAATGTACATAATTACCTTTGTCACTAGAACAGTCTTGAAATAAACTGCAGCATCAAAAAAGACCCCCAGTTTCAAATCAAAGCTCAGCCACAAGTAAAGACACACTCAGCACAATAACTGTTGAAAATCACAAAAAAACAATCACAAAGCTACAACCTCAAAAAATACCACAGACCTGAATCACTGAGTCTGAACAAATGACGCTTTCTGTGAGCTTCATAAAGCTGCTATTTGTGGAGAAGCTGTGATTCAGAGAAGCTGATTGTATCCAAGGCTGACACACAAAGACACAAAACCTGGATCCCCGAGTGATGGAAAGAAGCTAATGACTCACGTCTCACCTCCAGAAAGATATGTGTGGGTAGAAAGCAAAATTAAAGGAGAGTTTTACATTGTTCAAGGCCATCTTAATGGAACTCACGTGCCCAGGTGGACATTGATGTCATTGGTTCCTCTTGTTCATGCTGACTGTGAAGAGATCCCTTCCTGAGGCAATTGTAATGTAAGTGATGGGTGTGTCACAGTCTCTTTAGTAGGCGTGGATTCAAATAGCCAGTTCCCTTTTTGGATCCAGTTCGGAGCTCGCATAATACCTGGGTTCATTAAGCTCCTCGGTCAGTGAATCCCTTATCGAATCTTTCATTCGTAATCTCTCAGATGTTCTATTTTGCATCTTTCTGAAACTACAGGCAGCGGAGAAGAAAAAAAAAAAGTGATGTATACAAGCACATGCTAACGGCATGACACAGTTGTAAACAAGGCGCCTCCAAAGTGTGGATACACTTCACCAAAATCAACGAAACAACTGCCTAATGCTTAAATATTTATCTGCTGTCCATCATGTTAACTACTTGAAGCATTTTTGCCACATTTTTGACATTTTTCCCACCTTTATATTACTTGATACTTGCTGAATGGTAAAATAGAATCAGGTTTACTTCCACTATGTTGTTGTTGTTTTTTTGTTTTTTGTACTCCTGCAGCTGACCCCATGATGAACCCCATCCCCGTGTGACCTCTGACCAGCAAGACTGGACATATGAAGAAGACCAGCAACACGGTAAAGTAGTCGCGTGTCATGTGTGGGCAAGTTAGTGTCAGTGAAACTCAAATACTGACTGCAGTAACATTAGAAAGAGCCATTAGCTGAGATAGGAAGGGTTTGGGATAGCCATGCTAACCTTTCCAAAGTCAGGACATGACCTTTGACCTTTTACCAGGACTCCAATCCACAAGTCTGTGCATGCAGTGTGAGGCTGGAGCTCATGTGGGGAATTCAAGCCACTTGGTTGTGAATTATAAGGTTTAAGGTTAGTAAGATTTACAGATAAATTGCAGATCAGTATTTGTGACTTGCAGATTAAATGATATTTAATAGAATGAATATTGAAAGCAACTATCTACTATTTTGGGTTTGGTTTGAGACGTTGCACAGCAGGGTTAATAATCCTTCATTTTCTTCACCCGACACACCACAGCTGACCTGCTTCTTACGGCTTACCAACTCCCACAAAAACCCCAAAGTCAAACAGGAGCATTGTCTCCATTTGGATGTCAAAACTTTCCCTCAACATTGCACGTCACCTTATCCAGCTACTGAAACAGCAAATATTTTCCTTTGCAAATATTTTCCTTTGCAAATTTCATCCACCTGCAAGAGAAATGTTGTGCTTTTATGACATTATGCGGCAGAAGAGGCTCTTCACAGTGAGCACAATTCATTTGTCTCACTTTTTTCACTTGGTTCTTCTCTGACCCCTTTCTGCCTGTGAGTCGGTACATTCCACATTCATCTCCCAACCGCTCACCCACTCACTCGTCCATCTCAGTCCTTTCACTGTGCCCTGCTTTGTGCTAATTTTATTCCTCGTTTAACTGCACAAAGTGTCTTGTTGTTGTTACACGCACACAGTCCCACAGCGTGTTACACAACTTCAGTGCAGAGCAGCAGTCCCTGTGCGTGCTCTCACCTTCCTGTTGGCGGAACTGTACATAACTGTGTTGTTAAATCACCCAAGAATGTCAAACATTGTACAGTACAGTGAATTTTTATGAAACTTTTAAGGAGAAGATTAACAGATCTACACTGGTGTGAGTGTGTGCGAGCTCCATGCTGCCCTGTGGCTCCTGCTGCAGCCTCCAGCAGGTGAACCAGAGCTGCTGTGTGACCGTACACGTCTGAGGTGATCTCTGGTCAGGTCAGGTTAGGTCCAGAAAACAGTTAACAGCTGCTGGATGCCACAGTCATAAAAACATCAGACTGCAATAAACATGTTTTTTTTTTTTTGTACTGACAAGTCATTTCATCCATTACTGAGCCCCAGGTTTCACTTTCTTAAAACAAGAGAAATAAATCCATCGCTGGGTTTATATTATACTATGCAACCTGTTTCCAGTACAATACTATTCTTCTTTATGCCCAGGAGGAGGATGAAAAGAGGAATTATCTTTTTTTCCATGCAGAATTCAGCTGCTTGAAAAACTTTGACTTGACAGTAGTCCTTTTTTACCTCTTTTTCAAGGGGACATTGTGCAAGACAGATTCTTTAAAGGGGCAGTAAAGGTTTCATTCAGTGCTTTTGGCCTTGTTTTGAGAGTTCTACTAATTTCTATTAACATCCTCAAGTATTCAAACCTTCACTACTGGATTTTTTTAAATGTATTACGTCACTACGCTACTTTAAATGTGCCAGGCAGACTTTCAAAGCTTGTTCCTTAGCCAGATGTTAAATTATGCATTAAAATAACAATAAAGCAAACAATGTGTAAAATCATGAAAAGAGAATTTCTCTCTTGGCAGATTTTTTTCTTGTTTTACGTGGTAACAATTGAGACAAACTTTTTATACTTCATACAGTTTTGTAGACAGGTGTGTAGGATCAAAAACTGTTGATTGTTAGAAATCCAAGGAATTTAAAAGTCCTACTCAGTTTCTCAGTCATAATAAATCACTGATAATACAATGACTACAAGTAAATAACATTATACAGGATGTTCTAGTTTCTTCTTAAATACTGATTTCTGAAAATGACAATGATTTAGTAGGATAAATGGTTTTGTGGTGAATCATTGATATCATTGCCAAGTTTGATGCAACATGATGACGTCCTTTCTGGCATAACAGTGTGGAAATCAGTGTGAGAATACATCTGCTGCCAAAATGTATACTTATATAATGAAATACAGATGCCAGCCACACACCACCTCGGCTGGCCTAATAAACCCCCCAAAGTGAACTCACCGTTAATCTCATCTTGAGACTTCACGCCCCGTCTGCTGCGTCTTCTGAAGAAGTTTGAAGCATCGGCCTCCTTCATGAAAATCCACTTCAGTGGGCCTGCAGTGGAGGCAGGAGGGCGTTCAGCGCACATCACAAAGGGATAAAGAGACAGGATGTAATGTAGAAGAGGTGCAGCTGACGCAGCTCCTCACCTTGTGGGTCTTTACCGCTGCGTGTGCTGCTGGGAACAGCTGCTGAGTCGGCCTCTGAACACACTGGGTCGGAGAACAAAATGTGAACGCTCTAAATTAAAACACAGAATCTAGGCCCCCGTGCTCTCCATGACAAAAGAAAGATAACAAACGGCCATCATTGATGTGTCTAAACAAGATACTCCTGATATACAAATTCACATGCAGGTGAGATGCAAAAAACAAAAACCCAAATCCCACATTTTTCTGCATCAGACTCACAGGAAAGTGCAAGGAGCACAGTGAGGAGAGCCAGGAGGGTTGCATACGTGCAGGACATCTTCAGCTCTGTGTCTGAATTGTTGAGATACAAGCAGTTAACAAGACCAGGAGAGAGAGAAGTGAGTGAGATGTATGTGGGAGGTGGGGTGGGAGCCTGGAGGCATAATAACCGCTTGTCAGAGGAGGGAGGGTGTGACCAGCGAATCTGATAAGAGGCTGAATCCAACAAACAGCAGAGAGGGGCCAGGAGGGTGCTGAGGATTCAGTTTTGACTTGATAAACTCATTGTGCCCCTTTAACCACTTATTTCTTCAGTCATTACACTGAAATGAAAGTAAGCTGAGGTGACACCTTATACGGAGCTACTTTTTGCCAAGTAGCATGGGCCTGTGAGGGCCTGTTTCTTTGGCCATAGCATAGAGAGGGAAAACTTAGGGCTCACTATAAAAATTACACTACAGGCTGAGTATGCACCACTTGCCTGTTTAACACATAAACTTAATAGAGAAAAGATAGATGACAGACAACAAAAACACTGACACTTCTGGAAAAAAAAGTAACATAAAACAAACTGTAGCCCAGAGCTGGGGCAAGGTTTTTCTTGCCAAATGTCTCCTTTGCAGATGCAGCTGAAAAGGGCACCTCAACAAGGCCGCTCTCTCTGCGTCTGCATAAAGTCGCGCCAGAAAGTATGCAGCCTTATGTTTGCTTGAGTATTTTCCCACTTGAATTCTGGCTGTGCCTCAGAAAAGAGTGAATGTTTAAATTGTTTTGTGGGGAAATCCAAGGTGGAGAGATTGTTGCTCGGGGAAGTTGGAGGGAGGGTTTGAGAATATGTGAAGTGAGAATGTTTGGCTCAGGTAAGCGGGGAAAGTTACCTGGTGGTTTTGTTTTGTTTGTCTGTTAGTTGGCAGGTTATCTCAAAAGCTCAAACAGATTTTAATGGAATTTGGTGGGACCTTAGACCAGTGTCCCAGGAAGTGATTAGTTTTTGGCTTGGATCCGGATAGTTACATGTTCAGTATGACTGTGCATAAAACAACCCAGTTTTGGGGGTAATGTCTTGGTAAAGTATTAAATGTACCTTTTATAGCAAATCCTTAATAAATAATTTAGCTAAAAGGTAATATTTTTTTTGTCTGAATGCTAACTATAGTCAATGTCTTGCCCCAGATGTGAATTTTTTTTCAAATTTTTATAACTATCAGATCATTTTTATACATTGCTCCAAACTAATGAATGGTTCCTCACTGGATAACCAAAGCGTTGTTCTGTGTCTGTCTTTGTCAAAACACACACATCGTTAAAAAGAGTTTCCTCAATAGTGGAGAAATCATAAAAGAAGCATGTAAGACGGGCATCTACAAATAGCAGGCCCCTTGAAAATACAGATATTAACGTAACAGACATTTTACGTGGACGTTGGTATACCAGGCGTAGTTTTTACATTCTGTCCTTTTGTGCAAGAAAACATATCCGATTAAACTTGATCACAGATAAGGAACCACGTTTAACTAACTGGCACAGAGTTATAGTTGAACATATGTCCCTTGATCCCTTGATACTTATTACATTTAAAAAACGCATCATTGCCAGAGGACTGGTATAACCCAGGCTGCCTCTGTTTTGTTTTACCTGGTTTATGTGTGCGTATAAATGAATGTTAATTATTTATTTATTGGTTGCTTGTTACTTTGGTTTACTTGAATTGACACCAATAAACTGGCTTCCCTGTTCTTAATAATGTTATGTGTTACCTTACACCTAACTGCTCAGAGCTGTAATGTTTTGTAATGTTTTCTCACATGTACATTACTAAAAAATATAAAATAATTAAATTTAAAAAAGGGTTGCTTTTATGTGCTATTTTTGAAATTTTACATTTTTAATCACCGTAAGTAAAGTTTGTTGGCTGAATAAATAGTTTGACAGACTGTTTCCTGCATCCAACAGTGTTAGAACCTCTCAGATCTCACAGTGAAAGCTTCACATACAGTTACAGTATGTTGAGGAAAGAGGCTCAACTATGTTGAAATTTCAGACGGTGCGGGCTTTCCCCAACACCTCATCTCTGACCAGCGTAATAACCACCGCAGATGCGTGTGTTTGGGGCTGTTGTATTAGACCGCGATAGTTCAAATGAGGTGCACCTATTGAACTGCCGAGTGAGCGTGTTGGGCGTAGAGCTGTAGGGCTGCACGCGTTTCCTCCAGTAGGGGCCGCTGTGGGGCCGCACTGCCCGCCTCTGTGTCGTTTCTTGCATCGACGGTTGGGTGGCGCCGTTTCCCCGCCGACGCTCAGATGACACGGCAGTGCGGTGGCAGGCAGGCAGGCAGGCAGGCAGGCAGAGGACACGTTCAAATCAGCCAGTAATCACCATCGTCCGTCACGCTGCCGTGGTCTCTCCGATCTGAAAAAAAAGAGAGAGAAGAAAAAAAAAAAAAAGCCTACGGCAGCGTTTCCTATTTTCTACCGGAGAGTGAAACTTTAAAGCCGGAGAACGAGCCATGCTGCCTGACGCTACAACCCCCGGACATAAGCGACGTTGAAGACCAGAAAGTAGCTAACACCACCCCGAAACCACAAAGAAGAAGGAGGAGAAGAAGCGGTCGGTGCTTTTTTTTTTTTCTTCACGCTCGAAGGGAAAGACGGCATCCGGCCTGAGAAGAAGCTCCGAGGTCGGGGACCCGGGTCGGAGCAACGCTCATCGTTTCTGGTGAGAGCCCTTCACATTTTCGGTGTAGTTTGCGTGGCTTTGCCGCTGAGAGACGGGTCGCTGAAGCGCCAGCGAGCCAGAGCGGCGCTGACTCAAGAAACATTTCCACCAACCTGCGCTGAAAAACGAAAACGAGCTCAACAATGCAGCAATGTTTACTTCGCAGCCCTCAGTGGGAACGGAGCCGTTGGTTGTGTGAGCTCTTCACTTTGTCCCACGCACCGGCGGCAGTGGCCGCATTTTTAGCTGAGCCAAACTGTGCGGTTAGCTACACGGAGCCTACATGGATGGCAAAGCAAGTTCAGGGAGGTTAATAGTTTGTCACCTCTGCCCCCATGGGTTCACCATTCGCGTCAGCCTTTGTCGTTAAATACGACTCAGAGCAACACAAACAGTCGGCTGCTTTGCTTGTCACTAAACTGTACGAGGCTTGGTCGTAAAAACGGAGATCTGGCCGGCTGCTCTGCGTGTATCATCTTGCATAGTCGCCACCAAAACATTCACACATTCGCTGACCCACATTTCAGAGTGGCCCTGTCTCCCTGGTCCGAAACATTTTTCGCCAGCTACCTGAAGACAACAAACTGTACCAGTCTCTCAACTCTCTCGCACAGTCCGTATTAACAGCTTTAAGCCTTTTCAGCTGCTGTGGGTAGGAAGGCCAGGACGGGAGCCTGCATGGGAAACAGTTTGAGCTGCAGTTTTTTTTTTCCCTGCAGCTTTCGGTGGATTCTCGTACTTAGTTCTTGTTCTGATAAGGGAGTTAAACTGTGTGTAGCGTGTTAGTGAGAGGAGAGTGTGAAGTTAGCAGGATGTCCAAAAGGAAGACATTATTGTTGTGGATCGGGGGAGTGTCATTGCAAACTGATGAGGAAGTTCATTTTGGCATGAAAACACCCTGGAGCCCATGTGGTTACATATTTATTGCCACCTTTGTTGTTCTCATGTTTTTGACTCCCTCATTCTAGTCTGCTGACTCACAGCGCGTTTGAAAAAAAACTATTAACCGTGGTTTGGCAATATGGTTGAAATCATTATCAATATATTTTCCATTATCCACAGACTCTATCTAAAGTTTATTGGACAACCTCGCTAAAACTAAAACAGTCTAATGCACCAGGCCTACAATTAAGCCTACTGTCACAAAGATTATAATGGTCAGTTTCTGTTTAAATTCTGGAAGCGTTGAGGTCTTGGTTTAATTTATGGTCGTTTTAGAGGCTATAATTTACAGCTCAGTTGAATTTTATTGCAGTATACTGAGAGGTGTTACCAGTATTTAATCCACCCTGAATCCTTATAAAAGGGAAGGAACAAATTTTAGAAACATTTCTAATATGATGCAGTACAGTTCAACAGCATCACAAACTACTAATTAACTAAGGTGAAACAACACCTTTCAAACTGTTTACATTAAAACTGAACATGATAAACTTCATGAAGGTACAATTTGTTGCAGGGCTGTTGTATTAGACTACTTTAGTTTTGGGTAGGTGTACCTAATAAACTGGCAATATGGTGTAAAACATAAACTTTAATAACTGCTTTTGTTAGTAACTTGCTGCAGAAACTAACATTTGGAAAACAAAAATATCTACAGCAATAACATAAAGGCTGCAGATTATTTTTCTTGATCTACAAGTCAGTTTAATGTCTGAAAAATGTCCATCAGAGTTATCTGAAGCCCAAGGTGATGTCTTGCAGTTTCTTGTTTTGTCTCACCGACACAAATATGACACAAATATTCTGTTTACTATCACAGAGAACTAAGAAAACCAGCAAATTAGAACCAGTTATTCTTTCAGCATTTTTGGTACAACAGTTTCCTGTTTAATGATTAGTTGATTTATCATCTAATTGTTTCAATTGTAGATAACATAAGATGATATCATTATGAGTCAGTGATATTGAGTCATTGCCTACTACTAGCATGAGAAAATAAAATTTGTCACGAGGACTGGGTGTTTTTTTTTTTTTTTTCATTTAAATTTAATTTGGAAAAAAAATGTTGTTTTTTTTTATACTAGTGCCGATATGATACCTGAGTTTCAGTCCTGACACCAAAACAGTACTATTTAAATGCCTTATTTCTTATTTAAATCAGTGTTTTTCTAAAGAATCCTTTTTTCATTTAAAAAAGAAACCAAACTTCTAAAATATTAAATGTTGCCTAGCAGCTGTACAGGAACTTTGCTTCAATAAATGCAGTCAGATACATGATTTAAATCAGAAACCATCTGATCAAAAAATAAGTAAAGAGTCAAGCATTCAGACCCAGCTTTAGACACTTTTTGGTACTGTGCAACAAAAACATTGGTCAGTACCAAAAAAAGTGATATGCCGGCCAGCTTGTCACGGGTTATAGTTTAGTGATTTTCTGATGGCTGAGTGAAAGAGCTGTGATAGCACATTCTCTCATTTCCTGTGAGGAGGTTTCAGTTTGACAGCCACAAGCTGTTTAGCTTCCTCGCAAGATGTGTGTCATTCAGGAGCTTCAGGAGTTGTGTCATTCAGGAGCTTCAGGAGTTGTGTCAGTTTTAGATTCAAAATACCTTGTGTTGAGCCTAGTACCTGCAGGAGGGCAGGGAGCTGTTTTTTTTTGGGGGGGGGGGGTGTATCCGTGTGCTCGTGTGTGTTGGTTTGACATGGGGTCGTTCCCTTGGTGAAGGCCTTGGGGATGGTGGTAGCAGAGTAACCCGACCTGCTGTGAAACAGCTGTAGCTACGTGGCGCTGATCCCTCGAGTCCCAGTGCAGATCAGATGATGGTCCAGTATGTGGATGGGTGGGTGTGGGTGTGTGTTAGCATATACATGAATGGAAGTGTTTGCCAGAGCTTCATACTCTACTTTTACACATGCAGTGAAACACAGAACAATTTTAAACCAAATTCCATCTTCTTTAATTCCTTGTCCCTGTCTTTTACTAATAGTGTGTGTGTGTGTGTGTGTGTGTGTGTGTGTGTGTGTGTGTGTGTGTGTGTGTGTGTGTGTGTGTCTGTGTGTGTGAGAGCTCATGTTTAAACGGCAGGCCAAGACAGCTGGCTGAAGGTTAATGTGTCACTTTTCTCTGGGGAGCAGCTGCTATGTCACAGGCACCACTCCTGTCTATAGATAGCCATGAATACAAACTCTTCCTCTTTTCTCTGCTGCATTACCACAAGAATTCTGGCAGCTCAGTCCCCTCACATGCAGTTGCCACACTAGGCAAATGCTGCTGCTTTCAAGTTTGGCCGCTTTCACTTTCAGATGAACAGAGAATGGCTCCCAGATTCTCTATCTCCGGCTGAATCTGGAAGTGTCTGCTGGTATCAGAGACCCCCCACCCCTTCAGCCTTGAGCCAGCTGGGCGAGAACCTGTTTGATTGAGTTATACAGTAATAACTTGCACCACATATCTGGGTCGTCATCTGCAAGTATTAATGTCTGAAACAGGTGAGGGACAAATATTGCCTTTTTTCCAGTCACTCTTGGCAGGATTTGTAGGAGCTGTCTGAACACTTGTCAGGTCTTTATTTGGAAGGAGACACTCACATCTTCATCCACACCAGCTTCGCATATTTGGGATGCATTGAAGTCTTCATAATTAAGTTCTCACTGGTTTAATAAAAAAAAAAAAACATGTTAAATCCCTGTGTTTGGTTTTTTAATTAGCTGAATTTTGAAACCCCCAGGCCCACTCAACCTCAGCTCAGAAGGTTGTTCTAATCAGGGACTGAGAAAGTAGACCGCTGTTCAACAGCTAAAAATGAATTACAGCTTCCATCTTAATGACGTTATCAGTTTTCCGTATAATTAAAAGCTTTCTGATTTTCTCACCACTCACTCGGTGGAGAGAATAAGGTTCCAAGGATGGAAACAAGTTTTGCCACAATGTTTTCTTTTTCTTCAAATGCATTCATCTATAATGGAAAAATGCAGACAAGGGCAGAAATGAAACAATTAGTAGAAGAGTCGACAGAAAATAATTGTATAATTGTTGAGTCATTTATCAAGAAAAAATCCCAAACATTTTCATGTTCTAGCTTCTCAAATGTCACAGTTTGCTGCTTGGCTGTTTTTACATCTTTGTAAATTGAGTTCTTTAGAATTTTGGTTGCAGCAATTTGAAGACATCACTTTGGACCCTGGGAAATTGTAATTGGATTAGGCCTGCAACTAGCAACTGTTTTCATTGATTAATCTACTGCCTATCACAATTTCTTAAACCCCTAAAATGACGTCTTTTCAGATTCCTTGATTCTAGTGCAGAACCCAAAGATATTCAATTTATGAAAAAAAGAGTCCTTACAGTTCAGAAGCTGAAACTAGGAAATGTTTGGAACTTTGCTTGAGGTATTACTTAAAGGATTAATTGATTATCAGCTAATTCGAGATTGATCAACTAATTGCTTAATTGACAAAATGTTTTGGCTCTAGTGGGGATTTCTCAATATCTTCTTACATTTTACAAGGGAAGTAGTTAATAGAAAAATACAAGATTTATGAAAATAATCTTAACTTGAATGCAGCCTGAGCACAGACAGAAAAAAGTTAGGAGCTGGTTTAACTACCTTAACTTCTTGCAGGGTTTCACTCAGGTGCTGCAACACTGTGCCTGGAATATAAGATGTCTGAAATTACTACAAAGGCTACTGAAAGCTGCTTGTGTTTGCAGTTTGATATGGAAACTGATATTCTGATAACCCCCATCCCGCTGTCTGCCCTCTGTTAGATAGCAGTCTGGCCTGTTGTTCTGTTTAACAGCCGTGAAAGGCTATCAGTACCTGCTGGCACAAGGATGAGTGCAGACGGGCAGGGAGGGAAGGCTAATTGTCGCTCTCTCTGATGCTAATGCTCCGCTCACAAACGAACACCAGGTGACTCGACTAAGGTTCAGGTCAGATGAGTCCGCGCCTGGGTGATTGTTTCCATAATGAGTCTGTGATAATCATGCTGCCTTTTGTCTAGAATAAATGAAGGGTATTCACATCTGTAAATATAATAATAATAAAGGCTTAACCGTCGCAATTCATGCCGGCCTTTCATCGCATTCATAAACTGTGTTATCATGTGAAGTGTAACTGGTGATCTAGATGTATTATTGTCATTTAAATGGTGTTTTAAATTTCAAAGTCATTGTTTAGCTCTTCATAACTTATTTCTGAGGGGAAATTAGTTTTGTGTTTTCTAATTGATAATAGTTGCAAATAATTCTTTATGTACTTGTATATTAAAATTCTCAGAAGTTGCCCACATTATGTATATACAGTATGTGAGCCCACAACCAGAATATTGATAGTAAAAGAGAAGGGGACGGTAGTATTTCTTTGACATATGTCTATGACAATGTCAAAACTACACTTGTTTAGACGTCAACTTGTTCAGTTACTCAAATGTGAGTATTTGTTGCTTTCTCTGTTTTACATCTTTGGAATTTTGACTGACTTTGGGTTTTGGACTGCAAGGAAGTGTTTAGCTGAGGTGGTATGCCACCCAGATCCTGACGTTTTTCATTTTGTGATCAATTTAGTAAGTAGATGACGGCCTAAACAACAGTCACACTCATTAAATATCTGGCATTTGCTGTGTGAAATGGTGCAGCACTTGTTTTCCCCTCAAGGTGAATGTTGTGTTTCATAAAACTATTCATTTTTTCTGATGTTTGCAGAGGTGGTCTCTGTTTCAGGCTTGGTGGCCTGCCTCCACCACACAGTAAAACACTCAGGGAAACCCTGGACAGTTTGTCAGGTAAAACAAGCAATCAGAAGATGTGACTTTGAGCTGTGAAAATTGTGACAGGTGTTTTTAGGGCTGCAAATAATGGTTATTTTCATTATTGACTGAGCCTGCAATTATTTTTGCACGTAATCTATTTGGTCTATAAAATAAAACAAAAAAAGTAAAAAAATGCCCACCACAATATCCTAGAACACAGTATGACTTAATAACGTCTTGTTTTATCTGACAAACAGTCCAAAAAACAAAAATATTGAAATAGATATAATATAAGACTGAGAAAAGCTGCAAATTCTCACTCATTGAGAAGCTAGAACCATCAAATATTTGGTATTTTTGTTTGAAAAATAACTTTAATGATTAATCGATTCTCAAAATAGGTCAATAACTCGATTAATTGGCCATTTATTGCAACACTAGTATTTTTTAATTTTATTTTTTTTTTACATTCTTTAGATGAAACAATAAATTAATCTTAAAGATTATTCAATGGCTGAAATAGTCAGCCCTAAATACAAGAACATTGCCCTCACAACACGGATTATTAATTTGTAGGCTGCTCTACAGTAACATCAGTTCTTCCTGGTGTCTACAAAACTATACTAAAGCTCAGTATACTATTAAACTGCAGCTACTAACCGGCAATATTGAACTTGGTCGTCTATTATATGACTGCAGGCAGTATTTGGCCACAGAGAAAGCTTAGAGAGGAGCAGGCCTGTCACTCAAGCCGCCGTAACCATAGCAGCAGGGTTAACCAGCCAGCATTCAATCTTATTGCCTGTGAGATCTGTTGCTGTGCGTCATTGGTCTGGCCAGGCCTCCTTCAGCCACAGGCTCTGGCTGAGGTGTCTGTTGTATTTCTTACACACACACAAACACACACACACTCGAACATCAGCACTGACCAGTCTGTCATCACTGCTCAGCCCTATGGACACAGGTGATGTGTGACATGAAAGAAAGCGTGTCATTGAGGATGGAAAATAGTAGAGAAAACATTCAAATATGATGAGACCCTTTGTGTACCTAGCCTTGATGAAGTTCATACAGATCTTACTGTTGAAGTAAAGCCTCACTTGGTGCAGTGTGTGGGAGAAGCATACCTGGTTGTCATGCTTAACACCGCACGGCGCTACCGTCTGTGTCTCCTGAAAAAAGCCTACTTTTTAATGTGCACAATGCAGCCTTTATATAAGGCCACCATAATGGAGCCAGCTCCTTCACTCATGTCCTCATTGTCATGGCCAGGATGAGAAAAAGCTGCTCTTTAGAAAAGCAAGGCTGAGCTCACTCGTGAATCATGCCAACAGTTACGCTTGTTCTCTGCTGCCTTCTGTGAGCAAGGCATCCAGGGAAGGAGAGGCAGGGGTTTTCTAGGACCCCCGTCCTCCTAATGGCAGTGACGGTGCTGGACCCTGGAGGGGTCACGGAGAGGTTGCAATCTTGCTTTTCCTGTTTCTGTGTGTGGCCCAGACCGCAGTCGCACCATAGCAGGGATCGTGGCTTCATCTAGCAGAAGTAGGACAATTGCACAGACTTCCGCAGTGATGTTGGCTTGTGGAGACCTAGTCTGGCATTGCCGGGGCTGCCGTGGGGAAGGTTGTTCCTCACAGCAGGAACTCTAATCTTACCCTTTTAGTAGCCCTCTGTTCATCATCAGCACAGTTACTGTTTGCTCACGGCTACTGCAGGAAAAGGCCAAAATCCATATGAAGCGTATGTCTGTTGTAATCACTGCAGCATCGATAATGCTTCGACCAACCCCCCTCCTGTTTTCTTGGCATCCACCTCTCTAAATCCTGCTTACTGTACTACCACGAAAACAGAGGTGGAAGATGCAATTTAGCATATAGCTGGAGATGTCAGAGTCTGTGATGTGAGAGTCATGTTATGGTGGGATTTGATGGCTGGTTTAGTGGATAAAACATTGTCAGGGGGGAGCTGCAGGAGTGGAGGGGCGTTGGGGTTGCTATAGGGTGTGAGATGGAGGGAGACGGAAAATCAGCATGCATTCCGTCTCCTCCTGTGCTCTGCATTTTCAACATGGAAAAAGCAGCGGGGTTGCCGTGGCAACAAATCCCGATTCAGCATGGCGCTCGGACCCTTCTACTGCATCCACACATCCCCTTCCCTCCTCCCTCCTCCTCCTCCCTGGCCACCTCCCAGCGGATCTGGAGCTCAGACCTCAGACCGGCCTACTTAGGAGAGCAGGGATGAGGCTCGGAACAGGGATCAAGTCCAAAGCTCCACACTCGATCCCAGAGCAGGAACGTGGGCCAGCGGATACGGGCGCACAGTAGACAGGCCCCCTTCTACTTCTTTCTACTGCTGTTGTTAATTTTCCATGAAGTTCTCAGAAAGTGATCTGTATCCACTGAGTCTGCTCGATAGTAGGTCATTTCCTGGTTGCTTATGAGATGTTAATGTTCCCCCTTATATCCTCATCATAAACATTCATAAATTAAGTTGGGATTCTGGATATTACCATGGAAACTGTAGAGAGAGATTGACTGCAAAAACAAACAGTATATGTCATGCCAGTTTATCCTAATTTGTTGGCACATAATCCTGATTTGAGTTTATCCCAACGATTGTAAACACATTATAGTGTTTGTTTGCCCAGAATAGTATCAGAACTAGGGCTGGAACTAATGATTGTGTTCATCATTGATTAAACTGTCAATTTTTTTTTTTTTTTTTTTTTTTTGAATTTGATCATGAAGTATATGTAAAGTCCACAAACTATTGAAAATGAGACGTTCTTAAAGCCCAAAGGGCTCTAAGGGTTCTTGTTTTTATAGACCAACTGTCCAAAACCCAGAGATATTCTTTTTACATGATATAAAACAGAGAAAAGCATCAAGTCATCACATTTAAGAAGCTGGAAGAAGCAAATATTGAGGATTTTTGCTTTAGTAAACGACTGAAACGACTACTCGATTTGATTATCCAAACTGTTGTAGATTACTTTTCTGTTGATTTACTAATCGATTAATTGACTAATTGTTTCAACTCGTGTTAATTTATGTTAATTTACATGCAAGTCCAAAACATGCAGTAAATCTGCTGTGGGCGAAAAAAAGGGTAATGAGTGTGCTTTTTCTATCTAGCGCAAATGATGTGGGCTGTGTGTAAGGCTGCAGCAGGAGTGTGGGTAATGCAGTGAGCTGTTCAGCAGATGACAGACTGCTTGCCCATACTGGAGCCGATGTGTCATGAGGCGGAACTGACTGATGTGAAGCTGTTATGACAGTTGAGTTGCTATCCTGCTTCATCTCGGTTCGTGGAATAATTAGATTGATTGTTGCTTGACTAAGAGCACAGAAAGGGAAGAATGTACAAATGTAGGATAAAAGTTGCACAAGACAAGATTATCATGTAAAAATATATATTCTGTTGAAAAGAGTGCCCTTTCCCTTTTACATTAAGGGGGTGGGACACACCAAGACACATCAAAGCTTGTCTACAAGTCTTGATGAGTAAAGCCATTTGTGGCTCCAGAGTCAGCGTAGGTTGGGTCTAAACTATAAGTTTGAAAAAGACAGAAATCTGGAGGGTTGGTGTTAGAAAGAAGCGATCTTACCAGATTTCTGTAGCCGCTCCACATCTCTGCTTGAGGCTAGAGGCTCAAGGCTACATTAGCTGCTGCTAGCATAACACAGCTGAATCTCTGACCCAACTGTCTGTGGTCGAGTTGCATCATGGACAATGCAGGCGCAACGTTTTGACATAGATGATTAGGAATAAAAAAGATGATATCTCTGGTTCTGCTGCATCGATTTAGATAATTTCTTTTTTAAAGTGTCCATCCAGACTCTTCTGATTTTGTATGAGTGCCAATGGTAAACTGGTTGAAGCTAAGACTGTGAAAATTTACCCAAAATTAAACTTTAATGTTGGATATGTGCTTTTGTCCTCTCAAAGAACATAGGCTCGACAAAATTAGATATAGTGCCTCTCTTCTCATTTGGATATCCTGAAAGTAGTCTTGCTGAGTTTGTGTCCATGGGCCTGATGAATGCATTTTTTTAGATTTTGTTTTTATTTTGCCTTTATTTGATAACATGACAATATAGAGAGACGGACAGAAAACATGAGAAGTGAGAGGGGTTGATGACGATAAATGTTCCTGGCTAGAATCAAACCAGGAACATCACAGCTCCATGTTATTTGTCCTAAACTACTCAACCAGCTAACAGAATCCAGGGTATACTTGTAGGTATTCCAGTTCAGATTTTTCTGGTACCTCACTGCTTTCTGTCACTGTGTATGATGTGTATAACGTATAAAGTTTCTTTCTGTAGTTTAAGCACTCCTGATCTACAGTTTGATATTTCATCTTTGCACTGTCCCAGTTTGCTTTGGCCTTAAGCCCAGTTGAAAAAGACGGTTGCTGCTGTCCACTGTGTGCAGGGAATGGGGACAGGCTCACTGCCTAATAAAACTTTTTTAAACCAGTCGCTGTAGCTCTAAAGTTACAGATGATTCAGGAGCTGCATGGCCTATTTCTCACCCCTGATTTTTTTTTTTTTTTCACGTGCTGAAACCAAGCCACCATGTTTGAAAACCAGTTTTGTTTGCTGATTGGCTGTCGCTGTCATCTGTTGTCATGTTTTCAGACTCTGTTAATTGCAATTTATTCACCACTCTGACTTGTTTCAAGTCAAATCCAATTTCCTAGTTTCGGCTGATGCTTTTTACCAGGTCTCCACTGCAGTAATAAAGAGCAATTTTGATTATTTGTTAATTATTTAAGTAATTTATCAAGAGCAAATGCCAAGCATTTGTTTGTTTCCAGCTTCTCAAATGTGAGGATTTAATGCTTTTCTCTGCTTCTTATCTTATGTTTGGAGAGATCACTTTGGACATTGGACACTTTGTGAATGTAAAGATAGACATTTTTCACAATTTTATGACATTTTAGACTAACTATTAATGGAATTCATAATTAAAAATAATTGTCAGTTGCAGCCATATTTTGAGACAAGACTATGTTTGTAAAACTTTGTAGTCTGCCATGCTCTTACCTTGTTTTTGTTATGTGTATGGGCAAAAAAAAAAAAAAAAAAGCCACTGACAACATGAAGTCTGAGTAAGGGTCACTTAAAATCATCAACGTTTAGAGAGTAGCTCTTAGTCATACCCTGCCTTGTTACAATGTTCTCCAAAGGCGATGATTCCTACTTTTCCACTATTTGATTCTGGCTGAGTTGATGTGTCTCTGGACAGAATTCATGCTGTGAGTAATATTTGGAAGACAAAAGGCTGTCATTAAGGAAAAGTTGACAGGCAGTGACATGTGTTTTCATGTCTGGTTTTACTCATCATCATCATCATCAACAACAACACAGACACAGGTCCAGATCTGCAGTTGTAAAGGAGTCATGATCTCTACATTGAGGTCACAGGGAGAGGCTGCTTGTAACCTGCTCCTGCCAAACATTCCCAAATATCTTCTGTCTTGGTTTGAAACCCTTTTCCTCTCCTCACACACATTATTTCACACACACGGAGTCTCTAGCTCTCAAAGTCAGTCACTCTCATGCACACAGTAAATGCAACTGGAATGTGTGATGTGGACTCAATGTGGCCCAGGCTAGTCCTGATCCATTCAGCAGCAAATCCCCCTGGTTTAGGATTTGCTTTTACAGTTCGGTGTGCCAGGGACTGTATTCTAAACTCACCCGTAAGAATCTCTCACCAAGTTGTCATGTTTTCCCAGGGCGAAGAATGTAAAGTAATGTGGCTGAATGAGCTGAGTCATAATTAACGTCAGAGTGCTGATTGGTCTGTGTCTTTGTGTGCCCAGTCAGATACCTGGTGATCTAACCATGTCTTTAGTTTCAGTTTGGCTCTTGATGTGGGATTGTGAAAATGCCTGCAGGCGGACCAGGTGTATTCTTTTGAATTAAAGGCAGTTTACATTATAGCTTTTGTCAGTGAAATGTCAAGGCCCACTTTAACACCTACAGCTTACAGAGAGTGGCAGTATTCTTCTGTAACTAAAACAAGCTGTATCTCTTCTTATCCTGGTCTTACATTGGTTACAACCAAAACTCAGATATTCATTTTTTTTTTTTTTTTAACTTTTTGTCATCCTCAGGCCTCCCCTTCCCGAGAGCTCCATGGAGAAGATGAAGCGGTTCAAGAGACGTCTCTCTCAGACACTACGAGGCAGCCACACCATCGACGAGTCGCTGTCTGAGCTGGCAGAACAGATGACCATCGAGGAGAACGGCCTGAAGGACAGCGGTGAGCTTTACTTTAGTGACTGTAAATGTTGACATGTATAAGGCTGCAAAAATGAAATATACAAGTATTTTTCATCTCTGTAAATTTCCATTAGTTCCTCGACATAATAACACAAATATCTTTGATGATTTCATGATTTTAGACGTGTACTTTATGGCCATACCGTTCCCATTGGAAACCAACAGTGCCATCATGACTTTTGCAGAAAAATGATTCAAAGGTTTAGTTAAGTTTATTTGACACAATAAGAGGGAGGGCCCTAGGTCACAAATATCTTCAACATGTGAAGTCCAAGGCTATCTATTCAAACACCAGACTAATGTAAAATTTCCAGCACATGCATGTCAGAAATGGATTTTAGTGGCTGAATTTGAATGGACTGCATATACAGTGTGTGTGTGTGTGTGTGTGTGTGTGTGTGTGTGTGTGTGTGTGTGTGTGTGTGTGTATAGTATTTTTATCCAAAACCAATAACAAGTGTAGTCTCCTAAGCTTCAGCTCACCGCAGCAAACTAAACAGGATTTTAAACTTGATGATTGGATATTTCATAATGAAATGCACCTTTGGAGTCATGGTTGACTCTTGTTAAGCTTTTATTTACACAGTCTTGAGTTTATATCAGATAACCAGATATTTTTAACAAAAGTTGCTCTTCTTTTGCACTGGTAATTCAGCTGGGAGAATATTATGTTCATCCAATCCTTGGGAATCTGGCCAGTCACTTAACATTAACTATTCGGAAAATTTTACAGAAATAACTCCTTCCACTTCATAACTTTGTATTGACTATGGTCGGCTTGTGCGACATGACTCTCTATTTAATTGTGTAGAGATACACTCTTCTCTACTCTGGCACATACCGTAGTTGGTTACATCATTCATTTGGATCCTGCACAAGGTTGTGGCCTTCAAGGCGTCACAATAAAAAGCGGAGTGGCACAGCAGCTTATCTCTGCTGATATTCATAAAATCTGCTGGGAGCATGCCTCGGTGTGCCACCACATGGTTGCCATGGCGCTCAGGGTCTGGAAACATTCCAGAGTTTCCATGACATCGCCACGGCAACTTGGATGACTTGGTGAAACCAGCCAGGCATCTTGATGCAAACCCCCCCCTTTTTTTTTTCCATCTTTCAGCCCTTCTTCTGTTTTGGCCACCCCAAACTTTCTCTTCCAAGTTTCTTTAAGGCTTGTCCTCAGTTTTCCTCTCTTGTCTTTTGTCCAAAATGAGAAGTGTTTTCCTCCTTCTTCAATCAATCAGATCTTCCAAGTCTGCCCCTCCTCCCCGCCTCCCTCTGAGAACTAACTGGGCTTTGTAAAGAGCTTTTTGTGTAGTGATTAACACCAGGTTTGGCCAGAGTGTTCTGTGCTTGGTAAAAGGGGACACAGAATTATGTTGTTTGTGTGTGTGAGAGAGAGCTTGCAGGAGGGGATTTTAGCAGCCTGTGTAACAGTAAGTAGGGTAGAGAGGAGACAGAATGGAGTAGCCAGATGAGATGTGATCTGAACTCTGCGATTGGGGAATGCGTTCTGGTCCTGATCTGATTATGTAACACTCATAACTCAGGGCAGCGGCAGCAGCAGCTGCACGGAGATAAGGGAGAGGTGGCATAAGGACCTGGATATTACAGGGGGGCTGTGTGTTTTTCTGTTTTTACAGGATATCTAGGAAATTCTCCCCATACAGTACTGTGCAAAAGTTTTAGAGGATTCTTTCAAAAATAATGCCATAAATAATTTTTATTTTGAAATTAACATATACAAAGTGCACTAAACAGAAAAAACTTGAATCAAATCAATATTTGGTGTTACCACCCTTTGCCTTTTAAACAGCCCTTGTTCTCTCAGGTACACTTGTGCCCACTTTTTCAAGGTACTTGGCAGGTAGTTTGTCCTAAGTATCTAGGAGAACTTGCCACAGTTCCTCTGTCTCAGTGTCTTCTGTCTCTTCATGTAATCCCAGACTGACTCCATGACGTTGAGATCAGGGCTCTGTGGGGGCCAGACCATCTGTTGCAGGACTCCTTGTTCTTCTTGTCCGTATGCTTCGGCTCATTATCACGCTGCAGAATGAATTTGGGACCAATACGACGCTTTCCTGGGTAGTACTGCGTGATGTTGATAAGAATCTAAAAGTCTAAAGTGCCTGTTGCACAAGAAATTACTTCTAAAACAATAAAAGCAAACAAACAAACAAAAAAAACACCACTAATTGGTGATGTGGCTTGTAATGTATGACATACCAAATATGCCAGATTTACACATCTGTGCTGGCAAAACTGTTATATGAAATTTATTTTATCCTTGAAAAGTCAGCCTGAGTCTTGTGAACTTAATTTTCATGATAAGATTTAAGTCAGAAAAATACACAGAGTTGGTTGACCCTGGAGACTGGAGGCCAGACAAATCCTCGAGCTGTGGGGGTAGGTTAAGTGATGCCTTGGCTTACTTACTCTCAAACCTCACGAATCTTGTTAACTGTTTATTATAGACATTGTAGATGTAGAATGAAGCATGACACTACAACTGCATGTCCTATTTCCTGCCTCTGCTTTATTTAAGTTTAAGATACATGACAGGACGGTTGCCATGTTTTTTCCAGCTTGACAATGAGGGCAAGTGACTTACAGCCCAGTCAGGGGTGCATTTATCTAATCAGTTGTAGGAAGGGTTGCTGTGATGTCTCAGTGAAGGAAAGCAAATCCATTCATCTGTTATACAGCCCCAAATACCTATTGAGGTTAGCAAGGCTATAGTCACTGAGCCAAAATTTAGTTTTGGCTTTTTAATTCTAACTCTCAGTGAAAAACGTCAAAATATTTGGATTATTATTTTATTTTTGCTCAGATAAAACAACAATTAAAGGGGCTATATGTAAGTTTTTGCTATTGCTACATAGCCAAAGTTAGCAGACAACATGTTGCGAGTTCAGTATCGAACTTCATTCCTTTACTCGCTAAGAGCTGTCTCCAGCATTGGAAAGCAACATCAATGTTAACTCTTATTTAACTTCTATTTCAATCTCTTCTTTTCTTCTACTGAGGTTAGCATACTAACCAGCCAGCCCCGCCCCCATCCCGTCTCATACTACCACTTTGTGATAGTGAGTCACTGTAGCGTCTAGTCAGACCTCAGT
Source organism: Xiphias gladius (assembly GCF_016859285.1). Lineage (NCBI taxonomy): Eukaryota > Metazoa > Chordata > Actinopteri > Istiophoriformes > Xiphiidae > Xiphias > Xiphias gladius. The sequence continues at coordinate 21,133,012 of NC_053407.1, read as the reverse complement.
CCAACATGAGAGGATGAAGAAGTAGCGCTGCCCAGAGGGCATATTTTAACCTCTTGTCTTGTAAACGAAACGATGGCTGAAGCTCTTGGCAAGTGACCATCACCTCCAACACTGCCACCACCACCCGCTCCCACCAAGAAACTACGTTTCCAGCAGCAGAGAAAACTTACATATAGCCCCTTTTTAAAGGGTATATGTCCACCAGTCTATATGATTCCCTTTTTGCCAGATTCACTTACTTATTAGCCTCTATGGATAAAATCCTCTATCACGGTATATGTGATTATATAGCTGCAATGTTAAGCTGATTAATTGCTAATCAGAAAATTATCAATTTTCTAATTTCAGGAACAGTTTTTACAGTAAATTAATCATTTTGAGTCAATTTTAAAGAAAAAAAAAGCCAAATTTCTTTGGTTCCAGCCTCTCAAATGTGGATATTTTCTGGTTTCTTAGTATTTTATGATAATAACCTGAATATCTTTGGGTTTTGGACTGCTGGTCATACACCTTGGGCCTTTGGAAATTGTGATGGGCTTTTTTTTACCATTTTCTGACATTTAATTGACTGAACGATCATTCGATTAATCAAGAAAATAGTCGATAGATTAGCGATAATGAAAGTAATAGTTAGTTGCAGACCCATTCATTTTATATTGCACTTATCCAATATCTGACAAAATCAAAGTACTTAATGACATTAAGGTACAAATCATCAAAAAAATCACATATTGCCCCTCAATCAGTCCTGCCTATTGGTTAACAACATCGCTCACAATGGCCTCCACGGTATAAAGTGTTAAACTGCCCACCCCTTACTTGTTCCCATCGCTATTTCAGACATACGAGATGAGTTGAGCCTTGTTCCAGTCTCTTCTCACTAACCCTAACAACTCCATCTCTGCATGTTTGGGTGGAGGGTTCATCATGTTGAGCACTGTTCCAGACCAGAAAGTGGCAAATACGAGTGGACTGTAACTGTCTGTGTCAAATAGTATTTTGATCATGCACATAAAGTCATAAAAATGTGTTTTCTCTGACCCTGTTTTTGTCAGAGAGACAAATTGATGTATATGCTCCATAACCATCTTTCTTCTCCGTGATGGAATTATTTGCTCTATAGCTGTTGCCTTCTGTCCCGTCATAATCCTCACTGCCCTTGTTGCACATGTCCTACAGTATCCCTCTGTCGGAGCTCTAACGATCCTGCTAAACTGCTTCTTTGGCGCTCAGTTTTCTCCCCACTGTCACAGTCGGTGTTTTAGTAGGTGCTGCTCTATATATAATAAATCCCTCACCTCTGTCAGGCAGCCTTCTCAAGCCGAATGACACAACTTGGACTACAAGGCATTTTGTTTACATACTATCACTTCTCTACTTTTGATATTGGCTATTTACAGTACAGGGGTTAAACTGTTTCAGAGAACGGACCACATTGTGGTCAGCTCTTTTTACATTTAGGTAACCCTAGTTTCAGTGTAGGAAAGTGATATTCAGGAAAAATCAAATCATATTGGTTTTGGTAAAGTTTTTTTTTAATAGCCACATGGGGTTTGGTTTTATTATGTTTTCGGATGTGTTAAAAATATGACAATATCAGTTCTCATATTATAGTAAGAACCCTAAACTGTTACTTTGCAGTACCAAATCTGTTGTATAAGCTATTGTATAACAATTCACCTGTTTTCTTCATCAGTTGTTTAGTTTTATCATCTCAGTGTCTCTGTCTTTCTTTTCTCCTGAATGTTTTCAATTTCTGTCCTTTGTTCTCAGTCATGCTGTTTTCCTCTCTTCATGTCCAGTCTCACTCTGCTTGGCAGTTTTTGTGTCTGCTCTAAACTGTGATAAAGAAAATTCAAATTCAGTGTTTTTAGATAAAATTCATTTATAAAAACACGTTTTATGTGGCATAGTAATGGTTTACCATGCAATTGACTATCTTACTAAGTCACAGCAGTTAACATATTACATATAAAATCTGTGCATCAGTAGATTAAGACTTAAAACCACTTATGTAACGACAGTGATTATTTCATGCAGTCTGGTGTTATGCTATGGAACCATTCGTGTATAGCTACAGAATCAGAAGCTCAGTTAGCCAGGAATTATTCCTCAAATCATCACTACCTTCTAATCCTAATAAAAAATTTAATGTACTCTCAGCCAACTTGGTGCTTACTCGAGCCTTGTTTTTTGTGAATGGTTGGAAAATGGAAATAGTAATCTAGATTTTTTTTTTAAATTATCATACTTTAAAAAAAGTAACACAAGCATATTGTAATTATGATGTAGAGAATATTAGGATAAACAGTAAAGTCATACAATCATGTTTGCTGTTTAGGTTAAGCATTTTAGCAGAAAGTCTACCATTAATAACGACATTTATATTTGAGTTTAAAAAGTCATATATTTGTGTGTTTGTGTGTGTGTCAGAGGCAGGATGTGTATATGTGGACACTCCAATGCATAATTTTTGCATATAGAACTTATATTAGTATCCAAGCTAATTCTGACCTGATTAAGTAGTTCAGGTATTGGCCATGATGTGACTGATCTACATTAAATATAGTTTCTTTGTCAGTGTCATTATAAAATTCAGTGTTTCCACAATAACTTTCCTTTTTTTTTTTTTTTTTTGATCATAATTTTTAAATAAATAATGTGTCTCCTTCTGCAGAGCCCATAGTGAGGAACGGTCGTCCTCCGTCGGCCCACAGTGTCCACTCTTTCCTTCACCAGTACACAGGCTCCTTTAAAAAGCCGCCACTGCGACGACCTCAGAGCGTCATCGGTGGAGGCCTGGGGTCTCTCATGGTCATGCCTCGCAATGGCAGTCGCCTTGGTGAGAAACACACACTTATAAACACAGAGGCATATCACAAATCGCATTTGATATTTCTCTTGTCCTGTGACTTCAAACTGAGGTTTAGTGCATGAGATTTTTTTTTTTTTGTGTCAATAAATAGAATCCTTGTAGAAGTTGCTACAGCAGCTAGATTTTATTCCAGATTTAAATTTTGATGTGAAGGTACTAGAGCTGGAGTTTAATAGCTCAAATAAATTTCTACATGTATAATATCCTCAAAACAATTAAATCCTTACACATTTCTACTGAGTCAGCTGAGCCTACACGCACACACACACACACGCACACATTGATATATTATGCGTGAAAACGTGGTGAAACAAATCATTCACACACTAGAGGGATTTGTATGTTTCAGACACACACATAGATATCAGTTCAGTCATTCCAGTTCTTATACCCAGTCACACAATACACTATTTGTTAAAAAATAAGCCTTAAAATAATGACTTTGGACGCTCTAAAGCAAACTAGTAGCTTGGATTCTCAGCTCAGATACTGTATTTAAATTCTCAACGCAAACTCTCTCTATTTTTCTTTCTTTCTCCGTTCCAGATATCGTCCATGAGAACCTAAAGATGGGGTCGGATGGGGAGAGTGACCAGGCGTCAGGGACTTCCTCTGATGAGGTGCAGTCGCCGACGGGTGTTTGTCTGAGGAACAGAGGCAACAGACGCATCTCTGCAGAGGTGAGATTTGATTCTCTGTTTTCAGATTTTCCTTGTCCTTGCATAAACTTTCTCCTTTTTAAAATCGAGGATACGTTGTGGGATGTGAGTCATGGGTTACTATTAACAACTTGTGACTTTTGAATATGAATATGTTACTGTTACGAAATCGTGACACATTTATTCATCTGGGGTCGTACCTGGCTTAGCGGTTCAGCCTCCACTTTGCCATTGAAGGTATGTTTTGATTAATTCGCTGAAAAGCAAAGGAGTCTCAGCGTTTGACAATGGGCTTTTTTTCTGCAAGAAATGGTATTTAATGTGTGCATTACAGCTCCACTCTGTAACTCAGCGTAGGTGTATTCTCATACTGTGTCACGAACACTCAGAAGTCCTCAGCTGCCCACACACACACACACACACACACAGACACACATATGCACACAGTGACTCCACAGACTGTACTTCCAACAGACTTTTGAAATCTGTTCTATAAAGGTTTCACATTCGCCGCCACCTCCACCCACTAAACCCCCTCACAAATTTTTTTCTCTCTTACACACACACACACCCACACACACATATATCTTTGTGAGGACACTCATTGCCATAATGCATTCCTTAGCCCGTATCCCAGCCTCAAACCTCATAACTAAATGCCCCAAGTCTTAGACCTCAAACAGCCCTTTAAAGGTGTGAGGACCGGCCAGATTGGCTCACTTTGCCTAAATGTACTCACTCCATAAGGTCTATTACTCAAACTGTTCTTCACAAAGATAGAAGTACAAGTACACACACACACACACACACATACACACACACAACCCCCCCCACTGCGTCAGTCATGGTTATGGAACAATTCCTCTGGTGGTTACATAATTCATTGTGATTATTATTTTTTTTTTGTTGTTGTTGTCTAAAAGGGATTTCATTTCACCACAAGCATTTTTTTTTTTAAATTTGAAGGGCATTTTATTTTGATTTTATTATATACAGTGCAGCGTAATTTTTCCAAAATAATAAAGTTTAAACTTTTGAGAACAAAAGAAAGCTATTGTAGAGATAAAGTCGTCGTGGCTTGCACCATGTCACGCGGAGGTTGATATAGGGGAGCAAATGGAACAGCAGACGTGCACTCACTCGGAGAACCCTATCAAGAGTGAGCACTTTAATCCAGCTGCCACGTAGGGACACATGAAAGACAGCATGAAGCAAGAGGAGAAATGACTCTGCTGTATCTTAAAGTAGAGGATAAAGTGTGCTAAGTGGGGTTTTACATGTATTTTGCAGATCTCTGACACCAACTTGCATAATATTCTTTTGTGGGTTCCAATGGTAATTAAAGAAAATCTGATGGGAAAAATTACATCAGTGTTTTATGCTTCTTTCATTTGTTTAGTGTTCAACATAATCAAGACCTAAATCTTAATATAAAAATACATCTAAATGTGTTCTTTATTTTACTGTAATAACAAAACAGGCAAAACTTTATTATTGTAACATAAGTTGTTATATGATATTTGAATTGCAGGATTTAAAATATCCTAAATATCCGCGTTTAATTCTGTCTTTCAAAACAACAAAGCCAAGACTCGGTCCTTTAAATCCATTTTAATTGCTCCTAATGGGATTTTAGGGATGTACAACTGACTTTCCAGTTTCATAGAGAAAGTGGGATAGTGAAGGTTTACCCCTACACATTTTTATTTACATTTTTATTCAGTTCAACATCAACGTTTATAATCATTTATCATTCTGACAGTTTTGGTTCCAAATTCATGTATCCTTTCCATCCTTAAGTCTACTGCACATCCTACAATCTCATTAGCAGCTGTTTAGAAGGATTGAAGGTAACAGGTTTTTGCTTTAAAAGTCACATGACCAGTTTAAAATGCTGCAAAGTTTTTCTTGTTTCAATAAAATAACCAAAGCAATTTAATATAAAAATCAGCAACATTTAACAAAAAGGTCAGATAAGTGCAGTTGATGTTGACATCTTGCCAGTGAACCACATGTTGCCTAGCACCTGCTGGGAGATCATGGGAGGAAAGGTCTTGTGATTCCTCTGACAGTGTTTAATGGTTGCTTTGATTGCAGGACCTCTGTGGATTTACGAGCAGATACCAGTAGCTGCACAGACAGCACCAAAAACAACCCCTTAAACGTGCAGTTAAGCAGCTTACACCATTTGGGGTTACCCGCACACATCACCTCTCACTGCGTATCAAGAGCATTTGCAAGCAGTGCACCTCACACTTCCTGTAACTGTTTCACAACCAGAAAATGTTGGACAGAAGCTCCTAAACACACACACGCACATAGTTGTGCTCAGATTCTTTCTTGCAGCCCCACGAACACTCTGTGTATTGTTTGTGCTGGTATGAGCAGCATAATTGACCGCAGGCTTGTTGTTGATAAAGTGATCCAACAGCGAAATCGCTGTGTGGTCCCATTCTTTGTCTTTGTGCTGCTTTGACACTTAGAGGAGGAACAGTAGAAGAAGAGTAGGAGTGAGGAAGTCCCTCCGTCTGTGGTCAGGTAGAGGATTGTCCCTCTCTTGCTGCAGAGGAAGCAGTGCTGTTTTGGGATTACATCACAAGGATTACTGTAATACGGTCCAGATGGGCCCCTGTTGTAACAGATTAGGCCGGGTTGATTGGACAACTAGAGGAGGTTGGGGAGTTGCAAAGGTCAGATGACGAATGGTATCACTTGCTCTGAGGACAAGCCACCAATCCTAGCCCTGCGCACAGGCACCACAGAGCAGCAGAACTGGATGTAATGTTCAAAAACATAGAAACAGATGCACATTATAGCAGCCTGTGATTAAACTGAGCATCTGTTATTTATATTACTGCAATTTTTTTCATTGTCAATTTATCTGCCATCAATCATTTGCAATCATTTGCTGCGTTTTTTTGGTCAGTTCTCCACAAAATTCAAGAAAAATATCATTTAAAAATGCAAACAAAACAGCAAATCTTCACAGCAGAGAAATCTATCTAAATACGGTCTACATCAATGCCTCAAACCGTTTTAGTGCTACAACAATTAGTTGATAAATGGATTAGGTGACTGACAGAAAACAAACTTCCTACAATTTTGATTATTAATTGTTGAAGTCATTTAACGAGTGATATTATCGCATATTTGCTACATCTAGCTCCTCAAATGTGAGGACTCGCTGCTGTTCTCTTATTTTTGTAAAATAAACATTTCTGGGCTGTGGGCTATTAGTTGGAAAAAAACAAGCAGTTTGAAGACACCCCCTTGGTCTCTAGTTACTTCTGATGGGCTTTTTTTTTTTTTTTTGCCATTTTCTGATGTTTTTTTTATAATAAATAAATGAAAAAATATAGACAGGTTAATCAGAAATGAAAATAAATGTCTGTTTCAACCCTAATTATTTTACATGAGCAATAAAACTTGCCTTTTATTAAATTTAACAACAACCGCTCACAGTATGTCTCACTGAATTTTCTATAGTTGGAATTAAAGCATTAAATTCTGTGACACTGACCACATGTCTAAATGTGTCAGCTGTAGGCAACCATGAAGCTGATTAACTGTCATTGTTAACCCTTCCAGGAGTCGGTCGCTTTCAGTTACAAATTTATCCAGGAGCTTGTCGTTGATATGTGGAAAGTTTTAAAGTTGCATATTGTTGTATTTCAATTAGGAGGGAGGAGTGGAGCAGTAGGGTGTTACTAAGTGTCCAGTGTTACCTCAGAGGAGGTGGAAGTAGATTTAAAGCAGCGAGAGAGAGAGAGAGAGAGGCTGGATTAACAGTAATCTAACAAATAGAGGACTTGCATGATGGGAAGAATCCAGACGTTGTATTGGGAGTGTTTGTTTTTTATATAACAAGTCATTAGGATCATGCTTTAGTACTTTTTTGCTCTGGGATAGACTTTACCACGAACTCTTAAGGGCTACACAGGCAGCCTTTATTATGTACACAAGTCTGCTACACAAAACTGTATAGATGCATGCTGCTACACGTGTATTTGTACACACACATACACACAGTGCCTCTCTGTTGACCACTGAGGCCTAAAGCTGGCTGGCTAATTCTGGTTCTTACAGATTCTAGTTGTTTACTCTGGGTTTCTGCCATTTTGTTGTCAATCATTGGTATTTATTCAGTATTTACACTGTTTGCTGAGGGTTTACTCCTGTTTTTTTGCGGTTTTACACCATGTTTACACTGTTTTTAAATTGGGTCTTTGTTGATTTTTTTCTCCATTTGTGTGTGTGTGTGTGTGTGTGTGTGTGTGTGTGTGTGTGTGTGTGTGTGTGTGTGTGTGTGTGTGTGTGTGTGTGTGTGCGCGTGTGCACAGGACCTGAACAAACGTCTGTCCCTGCCGGCCGACATCCGGATACCCGACGGTTACCTGGAGAAACTGCAGCTGAGCAGCCCGCCTTTCGACCAACCGCTGAGCCGACGCTCCCGCAGAGCATCACTGGTGAGAGAGAGAGAAGGGGATGTAGAGGGGTAGAAAGAAAGATAAAATTGTTGCAGGGCATGAAAAAAGAGAGAAGGTGATGATAAGACATAGAGAAAAAACTTAGAAATCGGTAGAAAGAGGTGTCCTGGGGACTGAGTGGTTAAGACACATACTATATAACGGCATTGTTCTGGCTGAATTACAGCCAGAGACCCCGCATGTCATTTCCCTCGGTCTTCCCCCTTGTTTCATGTCTCTGTCTATACTGTAGACTGTCAGTACTTTGGAAGCCAAATATTTTTAGGTTTTTAAAGTGTTCGTCGGGGAAAACCAGCAATTTGACGATATCATCTGGGGCTTTAGGAAAATGCGATGTGCATTTTTCACAATTTACCAACGTTTTAGAGGCTAAACAACAGAGAAAATAATATGCAGATTAATCAAATGAAAATGCCTTTATTCCTATGAGAGTATTACGTATTTGATGGATTTAAAATATTTTGTGTGACGATAGCTCAGAGTGCTTCAGAGTGGTTAAAACTCAAACTGTGCCTTGTTTTTGTTTTTCAAAAAAATGATTTTATGTAGTTTTAAACAATGTAAATAACATCCTGTGACACAGTTTCTGTAATTCCGTTTCCTGATATTGACCTATATTGACGTAACATAGTATTTTCTAGAAAAAATCAACCGAGAGAGTGTTTATGTCTGTTTTTCGCTAATCCAGCGAAGTAAATACCTGAAGGATCCAAGGTACTTCATCACAGAGCTACCTCAGTATAAACTGCATGGCAAAGTGTCTGACAGTAGACAAATGTGCATCGTCTAATGACACACATCATCATATTGCCCCAGCCCTCATCTTACCAAGCATTATGCAGCTGAAACTGGGTCCTCTAGGTAACAAATACCTACAGCTGTCAGATAAATGCAGTGAAGGAAAAAGTGTTAGTACCTCCAAACTGTACTTATATAAATGTACAGTACTTCCTGCCCATGTCAGAGTGAGGAATACTGATTTGAGAATCGACAGTGTAGGAGAATCAGACAGGATTAGAAAGAAATAGAAAAAGAGCGGCCGTCAGGGAGAGGCTGCATAATATAAAGATAGCTGTGAGACTTGTGTTTTATGTAAAGGCAGCAAGAAAGCAGGAGACAGTGAGAGAGATAGAGCTCATGCCGTGCCCATCGTCTTGCCTAATCTCATCCTCTCGGCGTACATGTTGAAAGCAGAAAAAGTATGAAGAATGAGCCTCACCCATTCCTCTGCATTTGCATACATGCTCCCCAACAGAGTTGCACTGAGTAGCACTGAATGGCCTTGCTCCACGGTATGTGTTCGACACCCAGACCTCTCAGCTCATCTGGCGCTGGTCTTCATTCTTTAGTTAAAAGTGTGGTGACACTGAATTTACTTTTTAATGCTTCTAGTTTCTGGAAAAGCTTTCCTAAGGAGTCAAGATGACTTTAGACTCTCACTATGGAGTCAATTAGTGCTAATTATTTTCTCAATTAACTGAGTAACCGTTTCATCCATAAAATGCCAGGAAATATTGAAAGGGGCCTGTTATAATTTCCCACAGTGGAAGATGATGTATTTAGATAGCTTATTTTATTTGATTCAAAGTTAAAACCCAGAGGATGTCAGTTTAATATCATACATTACAAAGAAAAGCATCAAATCCTTACATTACAGAAGCAAAAACAAGTTAATGTTTGGCATTTTTGCTTAAAAATGACTAAAACTAATATCAAACTAGCACACTGAGTTTTCAGATGCTTTTTTAAACATGCTTTATACATAAAGTTTACCTTCACTCGTTTTGCCCATAAACAAACACTTTGTAAAAGCCAAAAGCCAACGGTCCTTTTGTCACAAGAGATTAGCTGTGATGGTGGTTGGGGGTGTTGACCTCCTTACATCTCCCCTCTTTTGCTGCGAGGCCATCATAAGGATTTGTCGTGGTGTCTGTAAGCTTGTCAGTGCTAATAAAGATGCTGCTTTCATTAATGCGGTTTGTCCTTTTCCCTCCTCTAGTCAGAGATTGGGTTCGGGAAGCTGGAGACCTACATCAAACTGGACAAACTGGGGGAGGTACGTGAGAGTTTGTGTTGACTGTCAGCCTTGACTTGTTTTCAGTTTTCTACCAGTTGCTAATATTCTCATACTCACTGACATAACATGCACAGACACAGTGATAGAGTTCACTTTTGACCCCTGACGGCCAGAACGTGCTGCATCAGTCCATCAGCCCAGCTTCTGAAAACTGTCCTCACCTCTGTCTTTCCCCTCCTGTCCTCCAGGGCACGTACGCTACAGTCTTCAAGGGGAGGAGTAAGCTGACAGACAACCTTGTGGCGCTGAAGGAGATCAGACTGGAGCACGAGGAGGGGGCACCATGCACAGCGATCCGAGAAGGTATGAAGGTTGACCACAATCCCACACAAGTCCAACAGTTGACCCCACTTAGATTTAATGATGGAGGATTATAGCCTTTTGTTATTAGCAGCTATCTTGCCCCATCCACCACAGGAAATCTTTTGGGCAGTTGATAAAATGTTGGCACATTTGCCGCTGTAAGTACGACATTTGAACTCTGGTGCACATATAAAAAATATAATAGCTATTTCCATGGGACTTTGCATTGTGACATCACATCCTGTTTTAGGGGAATTTGGGGCGGTTTTGTTGAAAGCCTTTTGAATGTGACATTATAAGGATTCCTTGTGTGCTTGTGTTGTGGTTTTCTTTGAAAACTGTATTTTATGTTTTTGTCTTTGGGACTTGATTGACTCGTACATTAGTTGAAGCTTTCTTTGTAAGTCTGAGACGTGTGTGTATGATGTAAGGTTTTATAAATACACATCGCTTGGCTTGATCAGTGTAAACCCAGCGATATCAGAGTCTGAAATCCTTCTGTTGTAGCTCAGTTTATGTGTTTGCAATAAGTAATAAAAGAGACATAATACTTAAAGGAATATAAAAGGGTTTTGCTGGTGAGATTGAAAACCCCAAGAGAGTTTATAAGGAGATCTCTCGATAAAAGAGAAATATAAATAAAAACATCTAAAGTTGATCAATTCAGAAAAAAAAAGAGACACATTAACGCAACATGCAAAAGAAAACAGAAAAGAACAGGAATACTTAATATGTCATAGGTTATTTAAGTCAAGCAGTAATAATAAGCATACTCAGGATAAATTAGGCACCATGATACAAAATTAAAATAGTAAATGCAATGTTGAAAAAAATCCCCTCTGGCTTTCAAAGATTTTACAAAGTACAATACTGGATCGATTTACAGTCAGTCAAACCGTAACAAGACAGTGACTCTAACCTCAGAGAGCTGAAGAAAGGAGAATTGGGATTAAAGGCCTCTGTGGATTCAGGTTCCTGTTGTTTTAAATGAAATCGGTTAAAGACCATTTCATTTGAAACATTTATTCTCAAACCATTACAAAATTAAAGTCATCAATTCTATGATAAGGAACTGAACAAAGTAAACTTCATGGTTTATGGCTGTAATCACATCCTCGCTGTTCCAACTGTCACCTTTTTCTTTTCCTTTAGTGTCGTTACTGAAGGACCTGAAACACGCCAACATTGTGACGCTGCACGATATCGTCCACACAGACAAGTCGCTCACACTGGTCTTCGAGTACCTGGTGAGACCAACAAAACCTCTGCCCTCATTTTTTGAATGACTCACATGTTATGTTGCTGAAATAAATATATTTTACATCATTGTTATTCATGACCCTCTGCAGATTAGAGTTTACTTACCAACTGTTGAAGTTTCTGCGCCTGTAGCCTCTCTGCTCTTCTAAGGCCCATCCCCTCTCTGTCTCTCTCGTCTAGGACAAAGACCTGAAGCAGTACATGGACGACTGTGGGAACATCCTGAGCATGCAGAATGTCAAGGTGAGCCTCCTCAGGCGGCCTGCTGTCCCTGCCAACTTCAGGGGCGTCCAAGACTTTGTGGCTGCTGGTGTCAACACTAGACACACTGTTAGTGTGCCCCCTGGTGGTGGAGTGTAGACAGTGAGGGGAAAAGTGACATTTGTTTTCTTAACCTTTTCCACAAAGGTCCATTCTGTTTTGCATGTGTTGAAATTTATCTCCATTTGCTTTTTTGAATAAGACTGAAATAGTTAAATGACATGTTATTATATAAAAAACAAATGAGGGTCTGACGGCAATGTGACCTAACACATTTGCTCCTGATACACAAGAGGTGTCCACAAACAATTGGAATGAATTCCCAAAAAAAGTCAAGGCACACTGTTTCAGCAAGGTTAAAAAGTTAAAAACGCTTTTATTATAGTGGATACATGATTTGAAAACAAGAGCAATGCATGTTGACTGCGGACTGGACTTCTTCAGGGACAAGCAATTGTGTACACACACAAGGGGATTAGGTGACAGCAACCGTCACACGAGTTTTCACAGCAACATCTGGCTCCCTCTTTACGCCTGCACTCAATTCTCAATAAACACTATCAAACAAATAATAGTAAAGAAAACAGGCATACAAGTACATTCTGTTGAAACCATATACCACCAATAACGGTAAATACTTATCTATTATTGTAGTATTAATAAGACTCAGGTTGTTTGGAAGGACCATATGAACGTGTTACAACAAGCATTTCATTTAAACATAGTCTCCATTATTTATTAGAATAATCTAATATTCCAGAGGGGTTTGATAAATGGCACGCTTAAGTAATCCAGAAACAGCACTCATAATGTCTGGTTTTTTGTTTTTTTGTTTTTTTTTCAATTCATCACCACTGTTTGAAACTGTTTGAGTTCACCAACAAGATCATAATGACCCATCGAAAACATCTCTTTCCCCAGATTTTTCTGTTCCAGATCTTGCGAGGCTTGGCGTACTGTCACAGACGGAAAGTTCTTCACAGAGATCTGAAGCCCCAAAATCTGCTCATCAACGACAGAGGAGAACTCAAACTGGCGGACTTTGGTAAAAACAAAAAAACAAAACAAAACAAAAACAGTACTGTAATTAGTGCAGGGTGTGTTTTACAGTGGTTTGGTAACAGATTTTTCCACGTATGAATGATCTTCCATTTAGATAAGAGTGACAACTGCTTTACATTTCTGAAGCTGCACTTGCCTACATTTTATTAATACTGCATGACACATTTGAGCCATGCTTTAAATAGATGAATATGTAATATTTTGTAATGAAACCCTTAATTTCAATTTGTACTAAATGCGTCCATTGGATCTGTTTTTATTTCTCATATTTCTGGTCCACAGGCCTGGCGAGGGCCAAGTCTGTGCCCACTAAAACATACTCTAACGAGGTGGTAACACTTTGGTATCGGCCCCCCGACGTGCTGCTCGGCTCCTCTGAGTACTCCACTCAGATAGACATGTGGTGAGTGGGCCTCACTCGACAGGGGTGATTACAACTGTTAGAAAACACTAATCAGACTCCCGGCTACTCTCTCTTTATGCCCATATGACTACAGACACCGAGGGTACAGAGGCAAATATAATCCCCCACTACAAAGAATTCCTGTCACGAATTTCTAAATGTATTAAATAATTTTCAGTCCCTTGCTGCTTCAGTGATTTGTAAAACGAGCATAGATTTTTGGAGCTTCATTCATTTAGCGTATGCTCTCTGAGCAGACAGGTGTCCTAAGCTACAGTAAGGAGACTTTGATGTGGCACATGCTGCTGAGGAACACACCCAAGCTGTTATGGAATTTGAATGGTTTCCCCAAGCTTCAAAGTGCCCCTACTGCTTTCCCAGATCAATTCCCACCTATTCCTTTTATATTTCATTCATCAGACGGATTGAAACCAGCCAGTTAATGTACAATTTAGGGAGTTTGATCCTAAAAGTTAGTGGTAGTGTTACTACAGGAGACCTTTTGAGTTAGATTGGTGTTAAAGCTTCAATCTGACATCTCTTGATGACCTAATTCCTCCTGTCTGTGCCTTCCTCTCAGGGGTGTGGGCTGTATATTCTATGAGATGGCTGCCGGCAGGCCCCTGTTCCCAGGCTCCACAGTGGAGGACGAGCTGCACCTCATCTTCAGGCTGTTAGGTCAGTGCTGCCCCCTGCTGACAGGGAAGCAGTCAAACTTTAAATATGAGCCTTTAATCACATTAACCCTGGCATGTAGCCCCTGTAGCAGAATGAAAAGCCCCTTCAGCTGCCGCGGTAAAGCCTGACTCTAACAGGGTCGACTGAATGTCCCTCCACAGGCACTCCAACAGAAGACAGCTGGCCTGGAATATCCTCTATTGATGAGTTCAAGTCCCACAAGTTCCCCAAATACAAGGCCCAGCCGCTCATTAACCATGCACCCAGGTAATGCTGGAACTTTCGTACTCTTTTTGTCATTTAATTTTCTGTATATGGATTGTCTCTTTACATCTGATATGTTACTACGGCTTATACCATGTTGCAGCTGGTTGTGTCAAATACATGTGTGTGACACACACACACACACACACACACACACACACACACACACACACACACACACACACACACACACACACACACACACGACAGACAGACAGACAGACAGACAGACAGACAGACAGACATATATGATATGTAGACTGTTATACACCCTTAAAGTTACTTAAGACTCCCCTTCACTTCTCTTTTTAGCACTCTAATTATTGGAGATGGAAATGAACAAATGTTTCTGATCAGACCCAGGTATAAGAGAAGAGCTGCTACTGTGTACAGAGCTTTTTAGATTTTAGTGACTTAGACATTAGTATTATTGGTTCGTTTAGTTAGCAATGTGTGCTCTTTGTCACTTCCTGTAAGGAAATCCTGTGGAATAGTTGACTGTTTCCTTCCGTACACTCGCCAGCATCTGTGAGTCACCCCACCTCTACTGACCTCTGCCCGCTCCTGCTCTCTCTCCCTTCCCTCCCTCCCTCCCTCCCTGCAGGTTGGACACCGATGGCATTGACCTGCTGATGTCATTCCTAAAAGTGAGTCTCTCGGTATCTGTCAGGCATTAATGCAATGTTAAAAGCAGTGTGACATATTTTGCAGCTATGCTAGGGCTGTATTTTTGGAAGGAAGTGCATCAAGGCATGCCAAGTCATGTGGATGCAATCACACACGGCTAACCCTGTTTTTGTGTTTTTCTGTAATGACTATATGTTTGTTTTACTGCCCTAAATTTCAGTACGAGTCAAAAAAGAGGATCTCCGCTGATGAAGCAATGAGACAGCCATACTTCAGGAGCCTTGGGCCACGTGTGCACACACTGCCAGAGAGTGAGTAATGAAATGGCAACGCGGTAATGCAGACTTGGCAGGCTCCGATAGGTACAACTTGAAGGATATTGCAGTGTACAGTGAGGATCAGTTACAGCTCTGTAACAAAGACACTATTGTCCTGGCAAGATGTGATTTCTGTTGCACTAACTGACTCTTTATGGTTGTCAGACATATCCATATTCACACTGAAGGAGGTGCAGCTGCAGAGAGATCCCGGCTACCGGAACTCATCGTACCCCGAGTCAGGTGAGGAATAAGTCAAGAATCAATACTTGGATCGCTTGTTTTCACTGTGAACCAGAAGTTTTCAGTGTGTGTGTGTGTGTGTGTGTGTGTGGGGGGGGGGCATGAGGCAAAGACACTGTATGGGGTGAAAAGGACAGGTGCTGGTGTTCTAAAAACAGCAGGAAGTTAGTTTTTGTACTTTGGCCCACTCATCAACACGGTCAGCAGTGGCTGGGACACACAGCTCAAGGAGGCAAAAGCGTCTGACTATAAAAACGGGGTCATTTATGCTGTTTCCTTTTTTCTCCCCTTCAGGCAACGGAAAGAGCAGAAGACAAAGCATGCTGTTTTAGACTCTCTGGACTGTATTTTTTTTTTTTTATTTGGGAAGGAACTCCTAGCTGTACAGTCTCGCCAATGGATCAGTAACCTGAGATGGATGTTGGCATGGAGCATCATCATCATCATCATCATCACTCCCCCCAAACTACTTGGGAAACTCGTCCACAGTGCGACCCCCCCCTCCCCCCAGGTTTTGCCTGAACCTGGCCCAAAAGAGACATTTATATACTGTACATCTATATTTATTGAGAAGAGAATTTGCTGCTAAATCCAACTACTGTCTAGAATTCTAACTGGCTCAGTCACTTTAATGAGAACATGCAATGTATATAGATTTTTAATTTTTTTTTTTTTTTTGAAGTGGTATTTTTAGTGATGTTTTTTGTCATCATTTCCATTTTCATACATAAGAGCTCCTCAGTGTGAGTGGGTGTGTGAGGCACACCAGCTGAGAGGGGATGTTTCTGTAGCAGTGCAAAAGGGTTTGATTTTGTCTCTGTTGCCACGGTGCCGTTCTCAGCTGCACAGATCATTTGTGACCATTGACTCTCAAGGTTTTTGAGGCCAGCTTTGATATAATAACTGATAATTTTATCCTGACTGGAGGCTAATACGAGAGCAGTGCTGCCGAGCTCTGTGCAAAAAAAATATATATATTTTTGTCAGATACTGGCATATCATTCCAGGATGCTGTGGTCTCTGTGGTGACCAATGGACACATGAAGGAGGGAAAAAAAGGCAACATAGAATTATTAACAAGGGCATTACAGGACTAGATATGCTTCCTAAATTCTTCGGAAATCATAAATATTTAGTAAGCGAATAACCTCCTTGTCCTTGAGCTTTCCCGCTTCACTCTGACACATTTTCTCCTCCAGTCTGTTACAGAGAGGCGGAGCAAAGTGAATTCCCAGTGTTGGAATCGGCCATGCTGCCTCTACAAATGTGTTCTCCTTTCTGCCATTCCCATCTCCATCAACTGTAAAATATGTCTTTTTTTTATTTTTATGAATTGCCTCCACCATTGTGTTGCATGCCTGCTCTGTTGTATGAGGAAGCACACAGCTACTGAACTCCTAATTCAGGGAGCACTAGCTATAGTCCTGCCCCTCGTGAATAAGATACTGAGTCACAGTCTATTTAACAGTGTTACAAGAGATGTTTTGTATGACTTTCTTTAACTTTATTTGTGGATAATTGTTATTGGTGTGGGATTTCATTGCAGATGTCCTCCCATATTTGAGCTTTTTTTTTCCAGAGTAAAGAAAATTAAATCTAAAGTTTAAACAGAATTCACATTAACTGGTTTTTTGTTTTTGTTTTTTTGTTTTTTCTCTTTTCCTCCTGATGTACATACACTTGACATTTTGTTTTGGCTACTGTAAAACTTGAAGGCACAAGCATTCAATGCTTTGTTTATTGAAAATGACAAGACATTCTTCACAATACAAAAAAATACAGAATACATACTGTATACCAAGTCCAGTATAAAAAAAAAAAGAACATTACAAGCGTTACAAAGGTTTTTCATTGATTTGAAATCTCGTCTTCATTAAAAGATTTTGAAATAAAGAGAAAAATAGGACAACAAGGCACAGCCGGTACTATCTGAGAAGCATAGTGCATACATTACATACATACAAGTGAAACAACCAGTTTCACATTGTGATGAACATTTAAGGGAAAAAAAATATATTTTTTTTACAAGATTAAAACAACCAAGCTCTGCGCAGAATGAGTGGCTGGCTAGCCTTTTACAGCTAGTTACGCGTCACTACTGTCCATCATGGACAGGGTCATGTGGAAATGTGCTGTATTTTATAACAAAGAGCCAGATGCCTCACAGACATCGTGGCATATGGCTTTTACCAAGTGCTTTCAACCACTGGAATCTGAAGCAGCTCAAGTGCAAAAAAAGTGAGGTCACATACTGTCTCGTAGGACTTTTCTGAAGCAAATTTTGACAAGACGGAGAAGAAATCGCTGCTGCTGCTGCTGCTGCTGATGATGATACTGACTTTGAGAAACTTTCAACAAGGGAGGGATGAAGATGGGAGGTTTTTTCACGGACCCTGGATCAGGATTTGTGGGTGGTGGGGGACAGGAGCAGGGAGGAGGGTGTTCCTTCCAGGTTTGGCAGAGGAACAGGCATGTGTCCGTTGATTAGGCTGGGGAACTGTGGAGGAAGAGAAAGGGGCCGAGTGTTAAGAGGAGGGGACAGAGGCTCTATGAAAGCTGCTTTCCGGTGAGGAACTGCAGCATTGTCACTGCTCTGGTTTCCTGTTTTTTTTTGTTTTTTTTTTCTTTTTAAATTCATTGTGCCTCTTCCTTTTCATCTGTCCCTTGCACCTCCACAACAGTAGAAGTCAACACTATTTGTGCACAAAGAATCCGGTATTTTTGTGTGTGTGCGTGCGTGCGTGTGCGTGCATGCGCGCCTGTGGTGGTGGCGGGGGGTGGGGGGTGTATGTATGTGTGTTTCACAAAAGAGGAGCAGCTCTCAAACCCGTCCACCCTGTTCAAACTGGCTCCCCTGGGCTCAAACAGGAAGTATTCACAGGATTTCCTCTCCCTCTCACAAGCGCTGAAACAGGACACCTCTGCTGGACCTGCTCACTAAGCCTCGACTAGTTTCACCACTGTTAGTGTCTGCTATTTTGCAGAACTCAAAAACATCTTGTTTTTAGGTTTTACATATGCTTTCTGTCACGTAAATACCTACTTAAAAAACGCCCATTCTGCTTTAAACTGGCACTTCTGCCACAAAAGGGCAATGGTACTGATTATTTCATATAGAATATACGAAAAACAATTCCATATAAAATGTAGGCTATAAAAACTGGAGCCAATCAATTTATTACTTCTAATAAAAGATTAACCCGTTTTGTGTGTTGGAAATTGACTCATCTAAATCTCTTCCAAAATCTTCCTGCCATAATCTTTACTCACCTGATTTAACAACTGCTCGGAAGAACGGGGATTTTGCCACAGCACTAATTTCACCTGTGCCGTCTCACAACTTCCTCCTCGGCTTTACTACCAGTAAACAATAATCCTTTC
Source organism: Xiphias gladius (assembly GCF_016859285.1). Lineage (NCBI taxonomy): Eukaryota > Metazoa > Chordata > Actinopteri > Istiophoriformes > Xiphiidae > Xiphias > Xiphias gladius. Next base: position 21,114,115 of record NC_053407.1, on the reverse strand, counting down.
AGCGCGCCTTCTGTTCTCATCTCCTGCTATTTTTGTTCCCTCTCTCTTTCTCTGCACGTCCACATGTGTGTGTTTCTTACCTGGAAAAGGGAGCTGTGGCCCTGAAGCCGGGCGGGGCTGAGTGGGGCGACGGGGCTCAGGCTGCTCCAGAAGTGGATGCCTGACAAGAGCGGACTGTGAGCCAGCAACAAACCAGAGGGAGTCTGCGAGGGGGAAATGCAGAGGAAGAGTGTGAGGGAGGCTTCGCGTAAATAAGAGAAACCAGTGAAGACAACATTTTTTTTTTTAAAGACAAACAGAGACCCGCTGGTTGGAGAGCATTTCTCTGAGGGCTTTGGTAATGCGAAACATGCTGAAATAGTAAATGGACGTGTATTGGCGTCTGGAAAAACAAACTGACGGAGCAGGAAGGAAGTCTGTGGTTTCTCCCCCAGAATACAGGGGTGATGTGGGGAGGAGAGGAGGTGGACGGTGGGGGTTGTTGATTTGGAGAGGGGGGGGGGGGGGGTTTCTCAAGCGCTTGGAACACCAACTAGAGAGAAAACATATGAAATCAATTTCTCCCTCTCTGCCCTGGTCTTCTATCCCCCTCCCCCCTACTTTCCCCTGTGTCACCTCAGAGAAGTGAGCCAGTGTTGTGGAGGGACCAGCCCTGCTCCCATTATTAATGGAATTATCGGAGCATATGGCATCACTTAGGGCCTCTTCCCTGCTCTCATAGGTTGGACTTGGAGAAGATTTCTGTAAATCGCTTGTTTTCCCCTGATCCCGCTTTTTGTGCCCCGATAAACAGAGAGCGTGAGTGCAGCATTAATGCCTCTCTCGACGCGCGGACAAACCTCTGATGCGGCAGAGTCGGTTTTCTCTGTAGCAACGCCAATGTCAACACATTATTAACTGAAAGAGATTAATAAATACCATTTGATGCCTTTGGCACAGCCTTTGGGGTTACGGCAAAGAACAAAACAACCCAAAAGATCACAGCTGAGTTGGGTTGAATTTGGCCCTAAATTTGTGGCAGAAAATACCTGAAGGCAAACATATATATATATATGAAAATACTTAAACCTGAATCCATGTTGTAGCAGTCATGTGGTTTAAGACTGGAAAACCAAAAGAGGAAAAAAAGCAACGACGGAATTTACTGATCTTTACATGAGCAAATTTAAGTTTTACAAGCACTTTAATGTCTCTCTTTGCTTTGAGTATAGACATACAGTATTTCTACAAGGCCTGTTGTTTGCAGCACATAAACATTCTGGCAGTAATTTCCTATTTCACAATGACTCATTAAATTAGTTTAAATTTGCATTCGTTCGAAACTACGTAAAAATGCCTTCACGACTTTCAAGTGCCTCTGGACGTTTTACCCTTATATCCTGCCACTTTACCTTGTCCATACCTTTCCCTCTCCCTTTCTCTAAGAAATTTCGGCTCAGTCGGACTCCTTAAATATAGCGGTAGTGTTTCCACCAACTCATGCCAGACTGTGTCGGATGTCTGCCGCTGCTCTCCCGAGTACTTCGGGGACACTGACATCATACTCTGGACAGATCCCATCATCTCCCCGTTGCCAGCCAGGCCACCGCACAGAGGGGACGGAAACAGATAGCATCACAGAACTATTATCTTTCTTTCTGAGATTTGATTATTATTGGGCTAACCATAGTTCAGCTGTGGCTGGCGGGGGAGACATGATCTCTAGTTTTGTCTTAAATAATTGAGAGCAGAAATAATAGAACTTGTAAAAACGTGTCATAGGGTAGCAATGGGGCGCGTGAACAAGTCAGGTGTGAGAGCAATCTCGGCTGTGTGCAGGGCGTATCACACCACCAGTAATTAATAGTATTAATTTGATCCCAACATGCACAACCAGTCAAAGGTTTAGCACCTACATTTCTCCAGTTGTGACTGAAATTTACATAGTGTAATGTCTCAGTGTTTTTTTTTAAATTAAAGAATAGAACAAATAAATAATGAAGATAAAAACAAAGGAACCGTGGAATCTAATCTGAATTTCGGACTCATCCAGCAGCCGAACACACGGGTGTCGTTCTTTCTACAACGGAAACGAAACATTGTTGCAGAAGTTCCAACGAATGTGTTGCGCTTGTAGTTTGCTTTGCTTTCAGCCTCTGTCCGGTTCGTCCCAAGCCAGCTCCATAGGGTTTAGGTCTGCAGACTGTGCTGGTCTTCCATCATTCTGAAGCCACCATCCAGTCTGCCTTCCTTTTTTTTTTTTTTTTTTACTTTTTCTCACCATTCTGATAGCAACGCACAGCACTACATTCTGCATTGCTGTATTGTCTTAATGATGCATCAGAGGGTGTAGTAACACAGTTTGTTTCCAACGCTGCCTTTGTAGAAACATAGGGTTTGGAAGTAATGAACAGAAGTTGTG